>NC_133650.1:49796593-49923182 GCF_009905375.1 Apium graveolens | reverse complement strand
AGTATATATGTTTATATACTTTTCAAATCTTGAATCCTCTGCCATGCATAATATTAGACAAAGTTCCAGGTTATAACTGTATAAAAAATATAGTTGCAAGGTGATCTCCTATATCTAACCTTGTCTCACATTTCTGAAAATCTTTGACATTGTATAAGATAATCATTACTAGATATAAGTTTAAAAGATGAAGTTACAAGATACTCCAATATACTTATATCTTTTCCGAATAACTACTTGAACTACCACCATTCAAGTTATAATTAGTTTCAAAAGGTTCATCACATAGATGGACCACAAGATAGATTTGAATAGATTCAATCCTTGAAATATCATTATAATGATGAAGTTACGAGATACTTCCATAAGTTCCCGATATATATATATATACACATATATATATTACATTTCATACACTCCTTGAATACCTCCGTTATGAAAATTAGTAAAGAGAGTTTGTAATATCCATGTATTTGGAAAGGAGAAAACCTTGGCATAAACCTCATATCTTGCTGATCAGGCAAAGATACCAATAAGTAACAGTTTCTACTAGTAGATGGACGAATTCCCCACTAGTCATCACCCTGGCCGTAATAGGACCTTATGCTAGACTGCCACTCAGCCACTTACGCATGTTGATGGACTCCCAGTGAGGCCACTTACACTTTCATGGATGCCCGTTGAGCCCATATTGCTTATGCCGGACTCAAATAGATGAACTTACTTCCCGAACGATGGGCAAGTAATCTAGATGTTTTCTCAAACACAGCAACCTCGTTGCGAATGTAAAATACACCACTGAGCCGGATCCCTCAGGTTTAGAGCGAGTATTTAAATCCCCTTCGAAAGGAAGATCTTAAATATAAAATTGAGTTTTGGGATCCGCTCTAACTTTTAAAAATTATTTTGAAGACTCGAAAACATTTTTAAGAATGTTTGGAGTAATGCTGATTTAATGAAATAAATCAGTCCCGATATATTAGAAAATATCTGAATATTATTATTTAAATAATATTCCCAAAAGGATAATCCTTATAAAAATAATTGAAGTAGAAGTTTTAAAACTTATACTTTAAATGAATAATAAATAACCAAAGATATACGATCTTTATTTAAATAATCAAAAATAAGTTTGATTATCGAAACATCATTCTTTAATAAAATAAGAATATTATTTAATAAAATAAGCGGAGTCATAAGTCCTCGAATGAATATCCAAAATCATATTTATTAAATATGTTAGGTCACACACACTGTAGAGGGGTGAATACAGTGTATAATACAATCAAATCGAACTTTAATGTATTAAGTAACAGAAAACAAACTTTATTGAAACAATAAACTCTGTTACAGTATGGAACTGTTACCTCTCAGTGATGAACAAATATCACGAGAGCTGCCAGGGTTACAATAAATAATCTTCTCGAATATGATAACACTTATAGTGTAAACCCTATGTCTATGTTTATATACTACACAGTTACAAGATAATCGCTAATTGATATGGAATATAATTCTGCTTCCTAAAATATATCAATCAGATATCTTTTCTTCCAAGTATTCCATTCTTCACGGAACTCCTTCTTCATGCATATCTCTTCTTATGTTTATCTCGATCTTCTTTCCTTTAATCAGCTACTTTCCTTATCTGATCGTCCTTCAACACTTAAGTTCTGATATCTAACTTCTGATGATTATCTCCTGATAATATAAGTATTGATATCCTTAAGTCCTGACTTCCAGTATAAGTACTGATCAACAGTTAAGTACTGATTTGTCCTGTTAAGTAAGATCTCAAATCTAAACATAATTATATTAGCCATGACATTATCAAATATATCTAACAATCTCCCCAACTTGTAAATTAGCATAATATACAAGTTTAACAGATATTTGATGATGTCAAAACATTAAGTACAAATGCGTGAGAATTAGACTAGATAACTACAACTTACAGTCCTTAAAGCTTTACCAATATTCAACTTCTGATAACAACTTCAGTCTGTACAAATATCAGAATTTAAGCAGTTGTAGATCTTCAACTTGGCTTCATTATCTGATCTCTCTGATGTCAGGAGTTGTTCTGAGATAGTTCTTCAACAAACATTTCTCAGCATATCTGAGTTCATCAATCATTCTCCTTTTGGTATCTTTAAGCTCTGCAGTATCTTCACCAGTTTGAAAGATTGCAGCTCTGAGATCATTGATCTTTGCTTTTCTCAACTCCTGATCTAGTCTTATGACATTGGCTTTGTCAGACTCCAAATTGAATTCAAGTCCCTTAATACCAAGATATGTTCTGATCTGTGCAGTATTAGGCTTCATATCAATAATATCACCATTGTGATCTCTGTACTTTGGAACATATGTGCTGTCAGAGTTAACAGAATAAAGCCTTTTCTGTCTCTGTATCTGTTCTTTTAAGTAGTTTGCAGCAGTTCCTGTTATTCTGTCATCCACTTGAAGTAAGAAAAGTACATGCTCCAATTCTTCAAAATACTTCAATGGAATGGCATTTTGTCTTATATGATAAACCCTACCATCTGTCATGAAATACAACATGATGTATTCTTTCAAGTAGGTATGGTAAACCATCTGTACAGATTCCAGTTGATTCAATCTCTCAGGAGTTGTTCCAATACCTGGTTCACTCAAGGAAGTTGGATCATTGGTAGTGTTATGTATTTTTCTTTCATCAGCACTTCCCAATCTAGTCTTATCTCTAGCTTCCTTTCCAGTAACTACTCTTACTTCAAAACCACTTGCAGTAGTCTTCAAAGGTTGAGTCTGTTTTGCTTTAGTGAATCCTGGTAGGAGTGTCTTTGGTCTATCTTCTGATATCAAGTTAACTTGAGCTATGTTAGAGGTTACTTGCTTCTTCTGAATATCAGAACTTACAATTTCTTGACTCTGAACAACTTGAGCCACGTCAGAGGTTGTTTTAAGAACTTTTCTTGAAGTCAGAGCAAGATCATCCTTTTCATTAGTAATTTCTTCATCCTCAAGAGGCACATAAACCTTGATAGGTTCACCAACTTTTTCTTTACCCTTGGATCTTGGATCTATCTGCGGTTGTGATCTAACCAATGTTGCTTCAGTAAGTGTCCTTTCTTTGATCACAATGCCTTTGAGTTTTGGAAGTGGCTTTTTACCAGAAGCTTCAGATTTAGATGTGACTTTCTCTGATTTAAGCCTGGCTTCTTCTTTCATTAAACTCTCCAAGTCCATTCCTGGATTTTCCTGAAGAAATAACTGTCTTGACATTTCCTCATCAAGATCTAAAAGTTCATCAGAACTTATCCTTTTACCAGTAGCAGAACTTATTCTCTTCCCAGTATCAGAACTTGTCCTGTGACTAGCTTGTCTTGATGTGAATCCTCTACCTTGACTATGACCTCTACCCATTCCAGAGTTTCCTTGATCATCTTTTTCATTATCCTTTCCTGTCAGTGTCTTGTCAGTCTTGCATTTGGACTTAATTACTTTCTCCCCCTTTTTGGCATCAGCAGGTAGTAGAAGAGAGATAAGCAATTCCACTGAGGATTGGATTTCAGTTAGTTGTGATTGCTGAGAAGCTTGATTTTTCAGAATGTCATCAATCTGAGCTTGTTGATGATCTTGAGTCTTCTCTAATATAAGCAATCCTGTCAATGGTAGGTTGGAAGAACTTTTTCTTATCAATTTTCCAAACTTGTTCCTGTTTGATAAAGTTCTCCTGAATCTTGTGTAGCTCTGTATGAGTAGTTGAATGAAGACCTTGTAGATGTTTAGTACTCAATGCAGTGACTCTAAGCTGGGTTTTGAAATCATCAGAATTAACATTTCATCAGCTTTAGTCAAGTGCTCAGCAAGATGCTTTTCAGTTGGAACACATGAAACTGAGTTCCATTCCTTAGTCCACTCCTGACCTGCAGGAGTTTCACTCCAAGGTACTAGTGCTTCTCCGGTAACAAACTTCTTAACCAGTTCAGACTTTAGAATAGTCTGTTGAGGAGCATGTCCTGAAGGACCTGCTGTATCAGCATCTGCAGTTGGAGCAGCATCACCAGTATCTCCAGCATTTACAGCATCAGAACTTAAAGAATCAGTATCTTCTGATAAGACAACAGTGTGAGTAGCAATAGAGGCTTCAGCATCCTCTAATTGCTGATCTTGTTCTAAGTTCTGATCAACAGCCAAATCCTGATGCTCACCTAAAGTCTGATTATCATCATCATGATTCAGAGAAGATGGTGTTGATAACTCTGGAGTTTGAAGATCATCAGGAATAGGTGTTGTAGAAGGATTAGTTGCTGGTGGAGCTTCTAAGAAAAGTATGTCAAGCACAACCAGGTACTGAATATCAATTTCAGCACTTAGGCCTGGATCAACAGGAGACACAGATGGTGTGTTGACCTTTTCAGTAGCAGCTTCCTTAGATGGAGTTGATGGAGAAGAAGTGACTGGAGCAAATTCCTTGTCTTGTGAGATCAGAGATTCCTGATCCCCTTCCTTAGCTGCTTCCTCTTCATCATCTGAAACTGGCCTTTTTGCCCTCTGTTTCTGGTATCTCTTTGTTGATTTGGATTCCTTGGGAGTTTCAGGGACTGTCATTCTTCTAAGCCTTTTGAGAAGCCTAGATCCCCCAATTCCAGAATCCTTCTGAGAAGTCTTTTTCTCAGCTTCACCTACAACAGGTTCTGAAGAAGGAACCTGTTCCTCAGTATCAGATTCATCTCTCAAGGCAATCCTCCTTCTCTTTTGAGGTGTTTGAGGAACAGTCTTTGTCCTCTTTGGCTTGGATGATGAAGGCTTCACAGTAGGTGCTGAGGCTGAGGGTTGATCAGTCTGTGAAGTGGAGAGATAGGATTTGAGATATGTCCTGAGGGTAGGTTGAGTAGAATGACTGGTAGGTGCTGAGGATGATGATTTTTGGGTGTTTATTGTTGGTTGGACATCAGAGTAAATAGATCTATAAGTACCAGGATCAGCATTTACTAGGATCTGTTTTACAGACTGAGGAATCTGTAATGGTCTAACCCATGATTTCTTAGTGTCAGCATTTACCAGGTCATTAAAGTATCGTTTTGCAACTTTAAAAGGTGGAGTTGAGGAACGGACTAATTGAGGTTCATCAGTACAAAAAGTATAAATAAGTTGACAGAATCTAGCAAAATAGATAACATTCCTATCCTCTGTCATCCTATCCCTAATAAAACCAATTATACCAGTTGCAAAATCAAAATGAGTTTGATTGATAATAGCATACCCGATGTGCTGACTCAGAATTGGGATAGCATCAAAATTCGAACATTTGTTCCCAAAAGCTTTGGTGATGCAGTCGAAGAAGAAGCTTCCATTCTCTTATGATATGAGCCCGTTTCAACTGCCCAAGTTTTGCCAAACTCCTTTCATACCCCAAATTTGCCATTAACTCCTGAAGAGCTGATTCTTTGGAATTGAAAAGGTACAATCTTCTGGGAGATGTAGAGCTTTGCGTATTGTACCAGGAGTGACTGCATAAGATGAATCACCCACTTCGAAAACAATACTGGGAGTGCCATGTTTACCACCATCATCAAAGTGCCCAGTCCGCCAAAACGTCAGAACTTGTTGGCTCGAAAAGACTGAAGGCTGGGTCAGTGCATACCCAATCTCACTGTGTGCAAGAAGATCTTGCATAAAATGCAATTCAGATGAACTTCAGCATGATCAAGAATTGCAGCATAGTTGTTTGGAACAAACTTAGCTCCATCAATGATTAAATCCTCAGGTGCCATGTGAAAAATTGAGATTTAAAAGTGACTGTTAGGTGTTTGATAAAATGTCTGTATGAAAAACCAACGTGAGAGAAAGAGAGAGTAAAAGCAAGTAGAGAGAAAAAGTATGAAGGAAATAAAAGATTAAAGAAATCCTTTCTCTGTCGTACTTATACTCTGAAAAAAATGTTACCGTTGGACACCTGTCAGACATGCAGTAATAACGGATAGTTACTGGGCGCGAGAAAACAGTAATCATTACTTTCCCACTTGCCTGTTTTCAAGGAAAAATCGTTCCATTTACCCAGATATTCCATTAATCTAGGTGAAACCGGTTTAATTCAAAATTGAAACCGTTCCCACTGATTTAATTATTTTTCACTGTATCATTAATATTCAGAAAAGAAATCAAGTGAAAATGACCAAGATAAATCATATGAGTAAGTACTGATAAAGGAAAGTCAGAATTTAAATTAAAACAAAATTTATATGGTCATCAGAATATCAATTAGGATTTATCAATGCATTAACTTAGAGACAAAATCTTGAAATAAAGACAGATTTCATTAATATATCAAGAGAATACATTCATGAAATGGAAATTACATCAGTACTTATACAAGATTTCCCTAAGCTACTAAACCTAACATCAACAGCTTTAGTCCTAGCTAAGAAGCCTGACAAAGCTGATGATGAAGAAAAACAGGAAGAAGACAAGATTAAATCATTTCTTCTTCTTCCTACTCTCGACAAACAGAATGGCGAGTCGGATGATTCGCTCTTGCTGGCGGAGAGCTTCCAGCCTTTCCTCCTCCAATCGCTCTAGATGGCGATGGTAGTCCATATAGAAGAACAGGAGTTGGGTCAGTACCTCCTGTGGGACAGAGTCCCATATCTCCTCAGGAATGGCCGTGACGTGCCATTCCTGCTGCCAGTCGGTACAGCTTAGCTCCATATTGAAGTTTTGGTAGTTCAAAAACATGTTGTATCTGACCATTATGTTTTTGAAAGAAAAAGTATGAAGGTAAGTTTGTGAGAAAGAGTGTGATGGGAAGGCTGATGTGAAGTGGCTGCTTATATAGGCAAGAGAATGCCAGGAGACGTAAAAGTATTTAATGCTGACAGGTAGAATTAATTCTACCTCGTTTCCCCAGACTTGGAAAAAGAATAACATTCATTGGAAAGAGAAAACATGGTTGAATGCGCACAAGACACAAGTAAAAGTTGACTGTTTAAGTACGAGTACCATGAATCCTAACCATAGTGACTATTAATCTTCCACTTCACATGTTCTAGTTTGTACCGAGACTGTTATCAAATTTTATCCACAGATAAGTCAAGTAAAGAATTTAGACTGTAATATCAGAACTTAGACTTATTTCAGAACTTAACAGTCATCAGAACATAATTTCTTAACTCGAAAAAGGAATGCCTATCTAAGTAAATCCTCATACAAGTGCTGAGTTATACTCTTCAGAACTTAATCGTCAGAATATGCAACCAGAACTTGGCCTCAGAGTTAGTGCAAAATGACACAATGATTGTTTATCTAAAACAACATAGACCACCACAGTAATTTTTATCATTCAGATGGAGTGATTAGTGTGTGCATTAAGCTAAATAGCAGACAAAGAGTAAAGTCTGATTCACTTCAGTATATCTTAGAAATAAGGTATAACTAAAATTTTGCTAAAGAACTGTCATTATCCTGAAACCTACTGATGAATGAGTTCATCCTTGAGTCCACCTCAACTGTTTTGTGCTAATTTTATGCATCTTTTTAAATTCTATTTTACAGTGGCTCCTCAGTGTAAGTGAGTCACGACTGCTTATCAGAATTTATGCTATTATCAGAGTATTTCTCCAGTAATCATAGAGTGTAAAAAGTCACCAAGAAAATATTTTGCATTTCTAATGCATATTTACTTAATACCAGCAATGCACTTGGGTCTTCCCTTCCACATTTTTACTCTAGATCTCAAAGGAGTACCTGATTTTATTTTTTGAACCTTTTGATTTTTCTTTTTATAAGTGAGGTTTATCAGTACTTAGTACATTCAACAGTTTTACTAGTATCAGAACTTAACAGATGAGTAGTATTATTCTAATTTGTGACTTAGTAATAAGATAAACAAAGTAAACTCAACTAAGCTCAATTATCAGAATTTGCTAGTGTCATAAGATTTCCACAGAAATAATTACTTCTTACATGGGATCATTTATTTATTGAAGACTAGTAAGTCAGTATCTAGCACAGTTATCCTCATAGGATTGAATGGTTACTTAGACAGACATATCACTTATCAGAGTTTAGAAACATATATCAGACAACAGTCAGTACTTAAAAACATTTGTCAATTAATCACAGAATACACAAAGAGATTAAATTCTGTAGATACTGATCATAAAGTCTGATAATACAGAACAAGACCAAGCAGATTTAGAGAAAGAACCTGAAATCATTCCAAGTTCATTTACCAATCTTGTAAAAGTGGCTTCACACAGTGGTTTTGTGAAGATATCTGCTAGTTGTTGATCTGTTGGAACAAAGTGCAATTCCACTGTACCTTCATCCACATGTTCCCTTATGAAGTGGTACCTGATGCTGATGTGCTTTGTCATAGAGTGTTGAACTGGATTACCTGTCATAGCAATAACACTTTGATTATCACAGTAAATAGGGATTTTGAAATATGTTAACCCATAATCCAGTAACTGATTCTTCATCCAAAGAATCTGTGCACAACAGCTTCCTGCAGCAATATACTCTGCTTCAGCAGTTGATGTGGAAATTGACTTTTATTTCTTGCTGAACCAAGAAACCAATCTGCCTCCAAGGAATTGGCAGCTTCCACTTGTGCTTTTCCTGTCAATTTTGCAACCTGCAAAATCTGCATCTGAGTAACCTATTAGTTTAAAATCTGATTCTCTAGGATACCACAATCCCAGATCAGCTGTTCCTTTAAGATACTTAAAGATTCTTTTCACAGCTGTTAAGTGAGGTTCTCTTGGATCTGCTTGAAATCTTGCACAAAGACAGGTAGCATACATGATATCAGGCCTACTAGTAGTTAGATAGAGTAAGAGCCAATCATACCTCTGTAGTCAGTAATATCTACTGATTTACCAGTATCCTTATCCAGTTTTGTTGCAGTGGCCATGGGAGTGGATGCACTTGAACAATCTTGCATTCCAAATTTCTTCAGCAAGTTTCTGGTGTACTTGGTTTGACAAATAAAAGTGCCTTCTTCATTCTGCTTGACTTGAAGGCCCAGAAAATAGCTAAGTTCCCCCATCATACTCATCTGATATCTTGACTGCATTAGTTTGGCAAACTTCTTGCAAAGTTTATCATTTGTAGACCCAAAAATGATATCATCAATATAAATCTGGACCAGAAGTAAGTCCTTTCCATGGTTGAGATAGAACAGTGTTTTGTCTATTGTTCCTCTGTTGAATCCACTTTCCAGAAGAAACTGAGCTAAAGTCTCATACCATGTTCTAGGAGCTTGCTTAAGTCCATAAAGTGCTTTATCAAGCCTGTAGACATAATCTGGATGTTTGGAATCTACAAAGCCTGGAGGTTGTTCAACATATACCTCCTCCTCCAATTCTCCATTGAGAAAAGCACTTTTCACATCCATTTGAAAGACAGTAAACTTTTTGTGAGCAGCATAAGCCAAAAATATCCTTATGGCTTCTAACCTAGCAACTGGTGCAAATGTTTCATCATAATCAATTCCCTCCTGTTGAGAATATCCTTTTGCAACGGGCCTTGCCTTATTCCTTGTAATTATGCCATCACTGTCAGTTTTGTTTTTGAATACCCACTTTGTACCAACAACAGATCTATTCTTTGGTCTTGGCACTAGAGACTTTGTTTCTTTCAAACTCATTTAACTCTTCCTGCATTGCTTGCACACAATCAGCATCTTGAAGAGCTTCTTCCACTTTCTTTAGCTCAGTCTGAGAGAGAAAAGAATTGTAGAGACATTCATTTGAAGTACCTGTTCTAGTTCTGACAGCTGCATCAGGATTTCCGATTATCAAATCAGGTGTATGTGATTTTGTCCACTTCCTTGCAGATGGAAGGTTTTCTCTAGAACTGGATGCTCCCCCATGATCCATGCTGTCTTCATTTTCATTTTCTGATGCTCCCCCTGAAACTATGCTCTCTGAGTTGGATTCTTCAGTATTTAGATTTTTAGCACTATCAGAACTTGGCTTATCAGAACTTGACGAATCAGAACTTGAAGAGCCAGATGTATGTTCTGATGTTTCTTGAGATGTGGTAGGATCTTGAATATGCTCCTCCTGCATAGGTGCATCTTCCTTTGACGTAGTCACCACAGTTTCAATAACATCAGAGTTTAATCCATCAGAATTTACAGTATCAGGATTTAGACTGTCAGGATTTTCAGTATCAGAATTTGAGTCTTCATTTTCAAATCTCAGCTGATCATGGTCAATGAAATCTTCAAGACCAGTAATCTTCTTGTCATCAAAAGAGACATTGATAGATTCCATGACCACTTTTGTTCTCAAATTATAGACTCTGAAGGCTTTTGTGGAAAGTGGATATCCAACAAAGATTCCTTCATCAGCTTTTAAATCAAACTTGGATAGCTGTTCAGGATGAGTCTTGAGATCAAAACACTTGCATCCAAATACATGAAAGTATTTCAGATTTGGCTTCTTTTTCTTCACCATCTCATATGGTGTTTTTCCATGCTTGTTAATGAGTGTTGCATTTTGAGTAAAATAAGCAGTCTGCACAGCTTCAGCCCAGAAATAGGTTGGAAGCTTTGCTTCTTCAAGCATTGTACGTGCAGCTTCAATGAGAGTTCTATTCTTCCTTTCAACAACTCCATTTTGCTGTGGAGTTCCAGGAGCATAAAATTCCTGCTTTATTCCATGGTTTTTGCAGAACTCCTCCATTATCAAATTCTTGAACTCAGTGCCATTATCACTCCTTAAAATTTTCACAGAATCTTTGACCATTTTATCCAAATGTTTGACATGATCAATCAAGATAGATGCAGTTTCACTTTTTGTGTGCAATAAATACACCCATGTGTATCTGGTGAACTCATCCACTATGACCAACGCATAATTCTTCTTTGCAATAGACATGACATGTACTGGACCAAATAGATCAACATGTAGTAGATGATAAGGCTCAAGAATTGATGATTCAGTCTTGCTCTTGAATGAAGATTTTCTTTGCTTGGCCTTCTGACAGGAATCACAAAGGCCATCAGGAGCAAATACTGACTTTGGCAGTCCTCTCACAAGATTTTTCTTGACCAGTTCATTTATATTGTTGAAATTTAAATGAGAGAGTTTCTTGTGCCATTTCCAGCTTTCTTCAATTGATGCTCTACTCATCAGACAGATTACAGAACCATCAGTACTTGTTGAAAGCTTAGCTTCATAAATGTTACCACGCCTGTATCCTTTCAGAACAACTTTGCCTGTAGATTTACTCACAATTTCACAGTGTTCTTCAAAGAAATCAACATGATAACCTCTGTCACAGATTTGACTCATACTCAGTAGATTATGTTTAAGTCTTGAGACCAGAGCTACTTCTTTAATTATGACATTTCCAAGATTGATATTGCCATATCCCAATGTTTTTCCAATGTTGCCATCTCCATAAGAAATACCTGGGCCAGCTTTCTCCACAAAGTCTGATAGCAGGGCCTTATTTCCAGTCATATGTCCTGAACATCCACTGTCCAGAACTAGAATATTTTTCCTGTTGCCCTGCAATCACAAAGACCACTAATTATTAGTTTTAAGGACCCATACTTGCTTGGATCCTTTGGCCTTATTAAGTTTGTTAACATTTGCAGCGGATTTAGCATCAGAGTTTATGTTAACATTTTTCTTATCAGAACTTATACTAATAGACTTTGAATCAGAATTTACACTAGAAGGAACAATGGAAACTTTCTTCAAAGACGGTTTTATTTGATAATAATCATAGTACAAACTATGATATTCCTTACAAGTATAAATGGAATGCCATAAACTACCACAATGAAAACAAGGATTCTGTGGTTTGTATCTAACAGACTGACTCTTAACTCCTGATTTGGAAGGTAAGGAGTTAATATTTTTATTCTTCCTGCAAAAAGAAGCCAGATGGTTAGAACTTCCACAGTTATGACATGTTTTCCTAGAAGCATCAGGAACAGGTTTATAATCATTGCTTTTATTCACACCTTCCTTTCCATTCCTATTTTTCCTAGGTGATTTTACCTTGTTTGCATTCTTAACATCTTTCAGCTTATGCTTAAGCTGCTTCTTTGTCATTAAGCCTATGTTCACTTCAGCTGTCTTTTTCTGTTTTAGTTTGTCAGAAGTTAATTCCTCTTTAACTTCTGATTTCTCATTTTCAGACTTTACAGTTACAAACTTAACAGGTTTTAACTTTGGCTTTTGCTTAACAACAGGCTTAATTTCTTCAGTTCCTTTATCATTCTTATCTTCTCCATAACCTAAGCCCTCTTTCCAGTTTCCACTACTTAGCAAATTTTGAGTTATTTTGCCAGAGTTAGTCCAAGTCCTGATAATCTCTCTTTCCTTTTCAAACTCAGTTTTTAGAGATTCATTCATTTTTAGCACTTCATCCCTAACATAAAAAGCATCATCTCTATCCTTCTGAGTTTGATGGAACATGACTAACTCTTTTTCTAAGAAATCATTTCTTTTCTTAAAAGCAAGATTTTCAGAAGTTAATCTTTCACATGTTAAAGTTTGATCTCTATAACTAACAAACATGGTTTTAAGATATCTTCTCAACTCATTAATATCATCATTATGAAAAGCATAAGTAGTCTGAGGTACCTTTGTTTCAGCAGCTTCAGAACTGCTCTCAGCACTTTCTTTATCAGCATTTGCCATCAATGCATAGTTCTCCTCACTTTCAGAGTCTGAGGTGTCTGTCCAGCTTTTTTGCTTTGTGACAAGAGCCTTGCCTTTGTCACCCTTTGCCTTCTTGCAATCAGGAGATATGTGGCCTTTCTCACCACAGTTATAGCATTTAACATTGGTATAATCTCCTCAGTCAGACTTTCCTCCTCTGCCTTCAGATCTTCTGAAATTCTTCTTATCAGAACTTATGTCTTTCCTGGAAAACTTCTTTCCCTTCCTGAACTTCCTGTATGCAATCTTTGTGATTCCTTTCACCATAAGAGCACACAGCTTCATCATCTCCTCATCAGCATCAGTCTCAGGCAAGCTTTCAGAATCTGAGTCATCATTACTTTCAGAACTTGATGACTCAGTTTCAGACTTTATGAAAAGAGCTTTACCCTTGTCTTTCCTTGAGGAAGCTGCTTTGGGGGATTCTTCTTCAGCCTTAAGAGCAACTGTCCTTGACTTTCCTCCTTTCCTCTTGCTTCTTTGTTCCATCTCAAGTTCATGAGTCTTGAGCATTCCATAGATTTCATCAAGAATTGTTTCATCAAGATTGTAGTTGTCTCTTATTGTCGTTGCCTTCAAATCCCAGCATTCAGGAAGAGCTAACATGAATTTAAGGTTTGAATCTTCAAGATCATACTCTTTATCAACCAATGACAAATCATTCAAAAGTTTGACAAATGTATCATATAAATCATTCAATGACTCATTAGTCTTTGAGTCAAAATGTTCATACTCTTGAGTGAGTATTGTCTTCCTGTTCTTCTTAATTGTGTCAGTTCCCTGACACCTTGTTTCCAGAGCATCCCATATCTCCTTAGCAGTCTTGCAGTTGATTACCCTGTTTGACATTACATTATCAATGGCACTATGCAGTAAGTGTCGTACCTTAGCATCCTTAGCAATTGATGCTATATCTTCAGCAGTATAATCACTCTTCTCCTTTGGTACTATGCAGTAAGTGTCGTACCTTAGCATCCTTAGCAATTGATGCTATATCTTCAGCAGTATAATCACTCTTCTCCTTTGGTACAGTCTTTGCTGCTTCACCTGCAACTGCAACAGTGAGCTTGGTTGGTTTGTGAGGCCCTTCCTTGATTCTATCAAGGTATTCTGGATCTGTTGCTTCCAGGAACATGGTCATCCTTACCTTCCATATGGGATATTCAGATGGTCTCAGTATGGGAACTCTGATAGTCTCATACCGACTTTGAATTTGTGTCTTTGGAGGTTCTTCAGTTTTGGTAGGCTTAGTTGGAGTTTCTGTGTCAGACATGATTGTGTTTGGATCTTTAACTGTATGTGTGTTAACAGATTAGCTCTGATACCACTTGTTAGGTCACACACACTGTAGAGGGGGTGAATACAGTGTATAATACAATCAAATCGAACTTTAATATATTAAGTAACAGAAAACAAACTTTATTGAAACAATAAACTCTGTTACAGTATGGAACTGTTACCTCTCAGTGATGAACAAATATCACGAGAGCTGCTAGGGTTACAATAAATAATCTTCTCGAATATGATAACACTTATAGTGTAAACCCTATGTCTGTGTTTATATACTACACAGTTACAAGATAATCGCTAATTGATATGGAATATAATTCTGCTTCCTAAAATATATCAATCAGATATCTTTTCTTCCAAGTATTCCATTCTTCACGGAACTCCTTCTTCATGCATATCTCTTCTTATGTTTATCTCGATCTTCTTTCCTTTAATCAGCTACTTTCCTTATCTGATCGTCCTTCAGCACTTAAGTTCTGATATCTAACTTCTGATGATTATCTCCTGATAATATAAGTACTGATATCCTTAAGTCCTGACTTCCAGTATAAGTACTGATCAACAGTTAAGTACTGATTTGTCCTGTTAAGTAAGATCTGAAATCTAAACATAAATTATATTAGCCATGACATTATCAAATATATCTAACAAAATAAAATAAACGGAGTCATAAGTCCTCGAATGAATATTCAAACTAATATTCATTAATTAAAATAAAGTTATCGAATAAACCTTATTCGATTAATGGTTTTGAAAACTATTCATATATATATATATATTATACTCAGGAACATCGACTCCCGGTTTAGAAAAATGTTCACCTTTGGGTCCCCTATACTAAGGGTATACGCAACTACTGCTTATCTATAGCATAGGTATTATGCAACTTATAAGCAATTGAATCAACAATTAGATATCAAGATTACGAAACAAACATGCATATATACCATATCAGCATGCTCCAATATATCGCAAAATTTGCTAATAACAATTATGCACTTATCACAAGATAATGCATATACATATATTTACATCACAACAACAGTATAACGGGTAGAAAACTTTCCTGAGTGTTCCCGGATAGACTTAAGCTTAGAGTGGGTCCGATAACCTATGAATAACAACATAAGTCGAAATTAAACCCCGATCGCTTAAGAAACTAGACTTCAACCAATTGAACCTTAATGTTCGCTTATGGTCACTTCTACGCTTAACGAATCACATAAGTCGTTCGAGTACCCTCAGCTCCACCATTTTTAATAAATTAACCATTAAGAAGTTTAAGGCGATTCTTTCGCGAGTACCCTACCAACTGCCTAATCCACTTTACATAATTTTTTCATACTCCAATTAGTCTTTTAAGGGCCTTAACCAAGGTTTCAAAGTAAGGCGATGGGTAATGGTTCGTTCGCGAAACGCCGTTACTTAAAACGGTCATTTCTCCTAAACCGTGCATCGGATTCGAGCAAACCACATATCAAAACGAAGCTCGTAACATGAAACATCTAAACATGGCAAAGGTTAGAATCTTTCAGTGAGTTTAAGGGTCGTAAAGTTAAGAACAGAACAGTTAAGGAAAATTGGGCATTATGACGTTTATGTTTACGCGATTTCCAATTTAATTAACACTCTAAATTATCATCAATTCACTCACAACCACCAATACAACAATATTCAACCATCATACTACAAACTCAGTCCCCAACTCCAAGTTTTACCAATTTATCCAACCAATCAAAGACCCAATATTCAAAACCAATACAAATCCAGCAAAACTACTTATAATCAAAGATCAAGCCTTAATACTAACAATGCTTCAATAAAACTTAATGGAATCATAAAATCAAAGCTAGGGTTTGAAGTTGATACCTTCCTTGGTAGGTGTTAAGTTGCTAGGAAGCCTTAGGGAGCCTTAATCTAACCTCCTACAAGCTTGATCTTTCCAAAGAAATCAAGAACACAAAGTTAGGTTTTGAAGTTTCTAAAAGTTCGATTTAAAGAACTGTAAAAATGAGGGTCTTACCATGATTATTTGGACGAGACTTGTGAACAAGAGTTGTAGGTCATCTCAATACCTTTCCAACGAGTTATAGAACACAACATTTGAGTGAGTATTGAAGGAGATGTGGTAGTTATAAGTTGCTGCTCTGGTTTTGGCCGAGAGCAAGGGAAGAAAAAGTGAAGTAAAAATGTTTCAAGTTTGATTAAATAATTTGTGTGGTGTTTAGCTTGGTTACTTCCTTTTGTTTGTTTAATTAAATTGTTACCATGGTAAAAATTGTGTGGCTTATAATCAACCAACAAATCCTTCCCATTTGGTCATGCTTATGTCATCCACTTATGTCATATTCCCACACTTGTCTTCTTCTTGTTGGTGTGATGACATCATCATCATTAACCTCTTTGATTAACTCCTAATTACTTGGCTAATGATCACTGATCTGTTATACGGTTCGCTTAACTTTCGTTCTCGTTTATCGTTTGAGGGATCATACCCGGGATTTTATTACTTGGGTTCCCTTAACCTTTCTCAATACATTATATTCCTTTTATGATCCACTCTTATAATCCTTGAATTTAAATCCTTTTTATCCTGTTACCTTATACTCAATTCTTTCGGTATCTGGTGGATTTTCGGGAAAAATCAAAGTGTTCGGATTTTGATTCTGACGATCTTTACATACACTTATATACCATATAGAGTACTAATAAGACCTTAGAATATCCATAAAAGAATTACTACATTGTGTGGCATGAAAAGTTTTCTTATTCAGCATAATCAGCAAAATCACTATTCATAAGGTTTACAAAAAGTCCAAAATTTTTGGGGTTATTACATCTTTTCTTGTCACTATCCTTCTTCTCATCCTGCTTTTTATCCTCATGCTTCTTTCTCCTCTTGTACTTTAGATCAGACTGTAAAGTCATGATCAACCTCATATTTGATCTGACACAGTTTTTAAGAATAAGGAAATGTTTGCATTTCTTGGTTGTTGGACAAATGTAGACTACTCCTTTGTTTGGATATAGGTAGGCTTCAGAAAAAGCTGCTATATATGCATTTTTGAGCTTATGGAGAAGTTGGGTGTCTCCTGTTATAACTGGATTTACTCTGTCAATCATTATATCCAGTTCAGATGCTCTTAAGGTTATAAGATTTGGAAGAGACACCTGAAGACATTTGTCCACACCACCATCATTAATATTCACAAAAAAAATTCTCCAAGAAATTATTAATTTTTACAACTACTTCCCTGATGAAGTTGGTGTTCTTGGCCAAAGCTTTCTTGTAGGTCATGTAATTGTTTTGAAGAGACATTCTTAGTACTGCAAGAAGTTCACTGAATTCCTGGTCTTGATTGGGTCCTTCTGCGGCCTTTAGAAGTCTTTATTTTCCAACATCAACTTGAACACTTGAAGAGTTTTGACCAACCTGAATAGGCTCTTTAGACTTAGCTTTAGCATCCCTGGATTGTTGAATCCTAGCCTCAATCTCCCCCATAGTCTTGGTGACAGGAATGAGTAGGGGAGTTGGTAATTCTGGCCTTATTTCTTCAGGTAAAGAGGAAAATGGTATGTTGAGCTTCCCCATGATGGCCTCCAAAGCAACAGAATTTTGCATTTGGAGATGCTTGTGAGAGTCCGCCAAGGTTTTGATATCTGATTGTTGACTCTTTACTAGAGAAGTCAAAGCCTGAACTTGAGTATTGAGGGAGGCATTTGAGGTCTCTAGGGAAGCAACATGTGCCTTGAGATCTTGAATATCTTGAGTAGAGGAGATTGAAGTAGAGGTTGAGGTAGATGGTCCAAATGAAGCTTGCATATGCTTCTGTATTTCATCAATGACAAAAGGAGAAAGACTGTATCTTGCAGTTTGCATTTGATCCAACTTCCACCTTGTGTCATTAGAATTTGTTATATGATCTTGAACTACCTTGTGTAGGGCTAAAAAGGATTCTTTGAGCTGTGTGACACTCTTATCCACCCCACTTAGATCATACACTACAAGAATAATGTCAATAGACATCACACATTAGACATCGGTTAACTTTGCCACTGATGTTAAAAGAGGTATTGACATCATCCCGTATTTTTGTGATGTCTTTGTTCTTTGTAGACATTGATTATAATTAAACCGATGTCTAAACTTCACCAAAAAAATAATTCGCGCCCACCTTTTCTTTTCCCCTTAGTCAAAATTTCATTCAGTTTTAGTTCTAAAATTCCCCCTCCCAAAATTTCCCCCCTTAACAAAATTTTTATTTCCCTCATTCCAATCTTGAGACAACAAACTAAAAACTAAAAATTAAAAACTAAAAATTAAAAAACTGAATCTCAAACTCCTCTCTCTCGAACGAACGAACCCCTCTCTCTCGAACCTCTCTCCGCTCACAATCTCCATCTCACCATCTCCACTCCACTCACATCTCTCTCGAACCTCTCTCTCTCCCTTGCATATGTGCTTACATCTTCCCTCTCTCGACTTTGTGCTTAACCTCTCACCTACCTCTGGTAAGCTTATTTCATTAGAAACTCTAATTGGTAACATGGAATGAAACTAGTGTTGATGTTTTGATCGAAACAAACTTTGTAAATTGGGCAGTTTTTAAAGCAAACCCATAATTTTGTAAATTGGGATTTTTTCAAGTTAAAACCCTAATTTACTTTTAAATAGAAGTGAATATATATATATATCCATTATATCTCTTATAAAACACTCTTTTGGTTTACTATCTCATCCAGAGTCGCCGTTAAAAGCAAAAGCAGAGGAAGGATAGTTCAGGGTCTTACTCATCGCAAACGCCACAATTATGCCACCAAATCCAACCAATGCCGAATTGTCAAAACCCCTGGTACTCTTTTTAAAAACCCCGTTTATATTTCTGATTTTATTATTACTTACTAGTTATTGATTTTTAAGAATATGTATGTTGTTTGATTTTGTATTATATACTTTATTGTTATGTATATGTCTTTATTAATTATTTTTGTAATTAGTTCTAAAAGTGATTGTTTAGATTTGGGAAATGTTAAGGTTAAGATTATGTAAACGGTGATATTTTAAAATTTGATGAAACTTTATGAGGTAAGCTGGTTTATCAGACAACTAAGAAGAGAGCCAGTGGACCTAAATGCCTTGTTACCTGAAAGCGAATCCATTGGGTATGTTTTTCTTCATTTATTTTTGATTTTTTTTCTATTTACATTGTGTATTTGTCAATTTTTAGCTATTAATTTATGTTTTAGTTGTTACAAGGCTAAATA
This sequence comes from Apium graveolens, assembly GCF_009905375.1. Classification (NCBI taxonomy): domain Eukaryota; kingdom Viridiplantae; phylum Streptophyta; class Magnoliopsida; order Apiales; family Apiaceae; genus Apium; species Apium graveolens. The sequence goes on along the minus strand of NC_133650.1, from coordinate 49,903,956 downwards.
GTTGTTACATTTGGGCTTGTAGCAATGTAAGATTCTATATATATATTTTTGAATAATTAGGCTTAATGCCTTATAGTTGAGTATTGAACGATAAAAGATAAGCCCTAACCACTTGCATCGTGCTCGCTTTAAGATTCATCGAGTATATGAAACTACTAATTTTGACTCTTTGCATTTTTCTGGAGTCTCTTTTTAGGTCAAGCTAGCTTATACATGTGGTGACATGTCATCCATCAAACTTAAATTACAGTGTTAAGCATATACATCAATAACTACTACCAAAACTTTAAATCATATCTAAGACTGATTATGGTCGAGACTGATTACAGTGTCTGCAATTTGCTTTTCTATTTTGATATTTGATTAGTTGTATCAATTCTGATGAGTTATTATAATAACTATCCTAAAATCTGAGCTATTTAATAGTGCCTTCTCTTTATTGACTATGTAGTCTGAAGAAATATTTGATGGAGCCATTAGAGAAGTGAGAGAAGAAATCGGTATAATTGTACATCCAATTTTCTATGTCACTCTTTACTTGACACCTTGAAGCTAATTACCACTTTTTCCATCTGCACAAAACATTCCTGGAAATGGTTTCCTTCAGGTCAAACTTTAATATTTTTGTGCTACTTGAGGTTATATGAACTTAAAAAGATAATGTTTTTTTAAAATGCACTTTGAGAAAATATATTTATTTGCAATGGGAAGGCATGATCAACTTGTGGCTTTTGAGAAATCAGATTTAACGTTTGTGGGTATGCTTAAACCACTGTCTGGTGACATTACAATTGATGAAAAAGAGATCAAAGATGCTAAGGTGACCGAGTTCTTCATTTCATGTTAAATTAACCAGAACCAAAATGTATAGACAGAGTCTAGTCTCTAGAAATTGAGAAAAATAAACTACACAGATGCAACAACCTGCTAATACCATCTGTTGTTATCAATTAATGTACTAAGTTTTGCTATTTGGTTTAGTGGATTGAATTTACGGAAATAATTGAACAGTCGTACTAGTTGATTTTCCTTTTACTTATGTGACTATTAATTTATTTTAGGAATTGTTTAATATTTACTTGAACCTTTTGACAGCAGAATCGTACTAGCTGATTTTGATATTAGTTGCCATAATCCATTAATATTATGATTTTGCTTTTACTTGTGTTATTATTTTTGTAGTGTGTGGCTTCCCACCCAGATACGAGAATGCTGTTCCTTAATGTAAATATATTTATTTTGTTCTAGCTGTCTATATCTTATTATTTGTCGTACAGGGCTTGTGATGCTTTGAGAAGTTTCCTTCCAGATATGCTGAGAGATTCTACATTTAGCAGCTGCCTGAGGGTAAGCACTTTTCCGAACGGGACTCGCGATCAGCATTCCGTAGCTCTGGTTTGTGTTCTGTTATTTTTGCGGATATCGAAATGCTATTTTTTTGGTTACGTAATTGTATTTGATTTGTGAATTGTTTGGTTAAATGGGAAAGGTCAATGAATTAAACAACTATTTTGATAAGTGCCAGCAGCTTTTGAACTCCATTTCTGGGTCTATCAATAAATCGGTAGTTGCTTGCTTAGTGATTTTGCTTTTGACGTATAAATTTTGTTCTTTCGCCTTGCTACTGTTTTTATACGGCTCTGGCATTATCTTTGGTCGGAGCAAGTTTTTCCTTTGTTAGTTTCTCAGTCAATAATGGCTTACGTATTATACATTCTTGACTGGTTTATTGATATGAATTACGCATATGTTAAAAGGGATTCAATCATGTGATCTATGTTCTGCAAGATTTTGAATTTGTATTTCTGCTTGCATTTGTTTAAATTGACTACAGTCGAAGAGTAATTTAGCTGACGAGATATTTATTGTTTACGTCTTCTGTTCATTGGATAGTTTTCTTTATAGCTGATAATTTGGTGGGGGTGACATCTAGAGTTTTTGAGAGCAGCTTGGTCACCGATTATGGGCTTGTGGAGTTGAAAAGATGGCAATAAAGCTGATAGTTAATGAAGTTGGTGATTGCTAGTATATAAAGATGGTGAGTGCTAGTATATTTCATAGTTGTTCAAACACTGATATGCTCCTTAGTTGCTTTGTAGTTTAGTTTTATGTTTTCTCTTCAGATATCGATTGCATAGGTAGAGCATTTTGAGCGTTGGGTCCGGATAAAAAATTCAGAATTATGCGACAAAATACAATGAATGCATATGGTGCAGTTGTAGATGACTTTGGTCTGGAAACATTACGGGACAAGCTGATGGAAGAATTTATTCGTCCCATTTCTAAAAGTAATAAGTTTGGGCTGATATTTAGTTAAGTTTAAATGTGTTAGTTTTAGTCGTATAGTTTTACGAATCAATGTGTTGACAATTTGGATATGACAAAATAGTATGGAAGTTATATTTATTTTAATGTAATGTTGTTAGTGTTTGTGCCCTAGAGACAACAATATGATGTTTTAGTTTAAGACATTAGGATTATTAATGTTTATGTTCTATCGATTATTCTATTTATAATTTATTAATTCTTAATTTACTGCGATATAAATGTTAGATTAATAAATGTCCTGGGAATATGATATGCATTTCTATATCTCTAAGTACGTGACTTAGAAATGAGATTATGAGAATAGTATCAATATTCCTAAAGGTCCCTAGTCGAGTATTATTATTAAGGGACAATAATAATGCATTAAGACTGGTGTGTTTGTTGACTGATGATCACATCTCATTGATCATAGGTATAATGATACTAAAGTAAAAAACACAGGAAGATGTATATGTACATGGTGCTGGACAGACCCAATGTGAGATTCTACATGTCTGTTGTGTCATAAGTAATTCTCACAGTGATAATGATGTAATGGTCCTTAGACCTGAAGTCATTATATTTCTATATGAGAATTAATAAACATTGATTCCATTAAAAGTTATCCTTGACCGGGTAATGATAAAGTGGACATTGGGTATATTATGAATCGTATGAGAAATATGAATGATCTAGATGGGATTTAACCCTCCTATTTTAGGAGTGATATTATTGGCCCCTTGTGTGAGCTAGACTATGAAATGTGTGGCCACGCTCAAATATTGATTTGATATGATAGTCTACTCATTGATCAAGGAAACTTGGATTAAACTATGATGAGGATGACACATTACATGCCTCTAGTTTAATCTATAATATTTGGTTAAAGGGATTATATTACATTATACATTATTCACAAAAGGTTTAATCCATCACCGATTCAATTATTATTACTTGGGTAGCAATGATGTATTACTAGATGCTGCTCATTGTTTATGATTTTAAATTAGATTTAAAATTTATTGCCAACGTAATAATAACCTATAGGGTCACACACTAAGAATGCTTGAAGGATTATTTAATTTAAATTGGATTTAAATTATATTAAAGTAATTCGAATTATTTATAATATTAATTAAGTATGACTTAATTAATTAGATAAATATTGATATTCTCATTTATTAATATTAATTATGAAATTTATTTGTTAAATAATTAAGTGAGACTTAATTATAATACAAATAGGATTTTCGAATTAATAATAACTCCTAATTAGTTAAGAGTTTTAATTCATTTTTCTACTCTCTATATAATATCTCTCGTGTGGCTGATTTTGTATAAAAAATGACTTTTACTAAAATCCTAGCCACCAAGAGAGAAGAGGGAGAGAGCAAGAAGAAACGAGTTTGTGCTAGTACACATCCAATTTTTGAGTTCAAGCATTCGTGTGGACCGATAGAGCGTAGATCGCGAGAGCGGGATGCGTGGTGATTGAACAAACTTTGGATCCCCATTAGTCAACCAATTGGTAAAGCTTCTTAAGGTAAACAATCTGATCTATGAATTAAATATATGTTTTTCGCATGGATCCTGCGGCGGGTTTCGAAAATTCTGTTTTTTTTACGTTTTTAATTACTATTTCCGTTGCGTTTATGTGCTCGAAACCTTTCAATGGCATCAGAGCTACTTGCGAAAAGTATTTAATTCATTTATGCGTTTACCGGTTTTATGATGATAACATGTATACAATATTCCATGACTGTTATATATGCGATTTTATATGTTTTACATGTTGGTATGTTTATATATGCATATGTATATATATTTTTTGAATATATGATATTCATGAGAGTTGTATAATCATATGATGATTATATAATCTGTATATATACTAATATATACATATTTTGTGTTTGTTCTTATTATAAGAATCATATTTGATACGATTCTGAATCGGATGCAGCAGATTTGCTGAAATCTGGGTCTGGTGTCTGATTTTGGTGAACGAATATGTTATTTCATATGGAATCAAGCGTCTGAACAAAACTAATATCTAAAGCTATCATTGACTGATCTGTAAGATGTTTGACGTCGTTTAGACCCTGTAATCTGCGATTTAATGTTATCAGATTTAATTTCAAATTTTCTGATTTTTGCTATATTTGGTTTTTATGATTAGATCATGATGGGTATGATATGTTAAGATCAAATTATGTGTTTTAACATGTTCTTATGTGTTAATTGAGCATGGTGGATGGTTATGGCTTATGACCTTAGGTTAATGGTTTTGTTTTTTTTTAAATACGACTTGCATGTTGTTTGATCTTGTAATTATTAAATCTCGAATGTAACTCGAGTTCTTATTGTAAGTACATTAGATTAGTTTTTATTTTTCATTCGTGTAATGTACATGAATACATGAAGATTTGAAGATCAAGGAAGGGTAATCTCACATGGACGCCATCCAAGGAAGCAATACAAGAAAGAAGACATGTAATAGTTAGCCTGTATTTATTTTTCACCTTAGATTGACCTAGATCTTTGTCATTAGCTTGATGAAGATCACATAGGATAAAGCCATAACCAACCACATTTATTTATTGCACTTTACATATATATGAGCAAATGATGAATGTATGTGTAGAGTAGTTTATAAAGATGCATGTTTCATTAGATTGAGGATGTATGTATTAGATACGACACACATGCCATGCTTTCTAAACAAGATAAAATCTGTAACGACTCAAGATTTTAAAATGAACAAATGATTATGAGATTCTCGTGTTTATGAAATACGGAATAAAATACGAATTTTCTTTATTTCTAACATGGGGCGATTTTGTCAAAAGCGAGTTCTTTGAACTTATAAGGTTGTAGGTTTTAAGCGAGACTGTTGTGACTCCCTCACTACCTGGAAATCAAACCATTGAAGAATATTGATTTGAAGTATTTTATTCAAGGAAAAATTGGGAATCTCTTTATGATGGGATCATGATCGTTTTAAAATTAACAAAACCCTAAAGTTAATATTAAGTTGATCAGATGCCTTCCAATGAGTCCAATGTGTTAACCCCTAGATCGACCAGGAGTGGGTTCGCCAAAGCGAAGTACTCCTATTTATCATGGGAGATGTGTTGAAGTATATTGATACTTTTTGACTATTGGGTTTGACTTAACTAAGTTATCACAATAGGATTGTGAACTTAGAGGCATAGAGTTTGGCGAGATTTATTAGATAAATATGAACAAATATTGTTCCACCAAGCTATCCAAGAGTTATATTGTTGATATAATTGACAAATGTTGTCTACCTAAATAATCATGTTTTAGGAGAAAAGCCAAAGCTGACCTAACGCATGTTGAAATATGGATCTTGGCTCACTAGAAAGGATATAGAAGACGTTCTTTCCGAATTAATAGTTAGGGCTATTGATTTGAGAAAAATAGTGGGAGATATATATTGTGTATATATATATATATATATATGAATAATCACTTGAACATAATTTAATGATCATCTGTAGACTAAGTCATTTTATGTATTTTAATATTGTAGATATCAAGTGACAAATAACACAAATAACTTCTCTATGTAATAGTCCTTGAGAAGGACAAGCTGACATTAAATAATTTCCACAATTGACACGAGAACTTGAGGATTGTCCTCAGGTTCATGGATGTCACTCAAACCTCTCCCTTATTTCTTCTAGCTGAGAATGAAACATGTGCTGAACAAAATGCCTACGAGAAGCAAATTGATTATGCAACTGATGTTTCATGTCTCATGCTTCTAATTATGAGTGCTAAGCTTTAGAAGCAACAAGAGCATAATGTTGCTTATGATATGATTGAGCACCTTAAAAGGATGTTTGAAGGATAAGCTCGTTAGAAAGATTTGACAATAATAAGGCACCATACTTTTGCATTAATGGGAGAATAATATCCGGTTGAACCACATGTTCTAAAGATGATAGGTATATGTACCTTGATATTTTGGGTTTCAAGAATAGTCTAGAGACTGAGCTTGATTTGATCAAACAATCTTTGAACAACTTCTATTATTAGTTTGTTAAGAACAAAAGGAATGAGATAGACAGAACACCCACTGAGTTGTTAAGAATGTTTAGAACTGGTGAAAATAACACGGTAAAGGCATGAATTACGTCCATATTGATGATGTACACATGGAATGTAAATGGGAAAGGAAAGTGGACAGGCAAGGTGAAGATTTGATCTTATTCGGTGCCAAAACAAAGTCCAATCCCAAAGGGCTTTTGAAGCCTAATAGTGGTCTAGCTAAAGGAGATGATTGTCATTTCTGTGAAAATAACTAGATGAATGGAAGTTAAATTGTCAAGCTTATTTGGAAGATCTAAAGAAGAAGACTAGAAATGGTCAAACTTCAGATATAGGGTTAGAATTGGAGCATAAGTTGTTGCTCTAGTTGAAGGAACTCTATACCTAATATTGCCCATAAGGCAAGATTGAGAACTTGATAAATTGTTATTACGTGCCTGCCTTTAGCGAATACATTAAGTCAATTTCTTGTCAGGACAAGAAAGGTTTTTATTTTAATTAATTAAACAATAGTTGTTTATTCTATTTCAATGATAAGACTTATAGTGTTGCACAATTAGTTAACAATTTATATGTTCTAAGTTGACTCAAATCAAACATTACCTCTAGCATTGTCGTTAAGCCATATTAATGAGGAACGCATTTCTGAGTTACATATAGATGAATACTTGGATAAGTTTGATTTTAAATCATACGGAAGATGCGAACTTTGTCTCATTGGAAAAATGACTAAAGCTTCTTTTACCTGATCAGGTGAAAGGGCCACCGAACGATTATGACTTATACATAATGATGTATGTGATCGAATACGTATGATGGAAAGGGGGCTTATACTACTTTATAACATTTACTGATGATTTCAGTAGATATGGATATGTGGTTCTTATAAAGAACAAATTCGATTCTTTTGAAATGTTCAAAAAATATAAGGCCGAAGTAGAAAAGAAAACAAGGGAAAAGTATAAAAGTTTTACAATCAGATCGTGGAGGAGAATACTTAAACCTCAATTTCAAGAGTTTCTTGAAGGAGTGTGATAGTGTATCATAACTTACTCTTTCTGGAACACCTCAATGGAATAGAGATTCTTAGAGGAGAAATCTTACCTTGTTGGACATAGTGTGATCGATGATGAGTCAAGCGGATCTTCCATTCAGTTTCTAGGGTTATGCTCTAGAAACGGCTGCATATACACTTAACCAAGTTTTGAATAAAGCGGTTCAAAATACTCCGTATGAGATATAGAGTGATAAATGTCAAAGCATGTCATTTATGAAAATTTGGGGACGTAAAGCGTTTGTAAAACATTTAGCCTCTGACAAGCTTGGACCAAAATTAGATAGATGCTATTTTGTGGGATACCAAAGTGAGACTAGGGTATAGTTTTTATAATCCTTCCGGGAACAAAGTGTTTGTTGCTCGGGCCACTGTATTTCTTAGGGGAGAACTATATTCTAAAAAATTTAGAGGGAGGATAATACATCTCGATGAAGATCGAGAACCATATGATAATATTGAACCAGAGTTGGAATAAGATCAGGATATACATCAAAAATGTTGAAAGTAATCATGTCCAAGAAACACAGGTTATTCGTAGATCTAGTAGGATTCACCATGAGCCCGGGAGAAATTATGAATTTCTTTTTACTCAAGATGGTGATATGATACTTACGGATAATGATAAGCCTCTCACCTACCAAGATGCTATGAATAGTTCAGACTCCAAGAGATGGGTAGAGGCCATAAAATTCGAGATGGAATCCATGTATCAAATTAAAGTATTGACTTTAGTTGATCCACTGGAAGGGGTAAAACCTATAGGGTGCAAGTGGGTTTTCAAGAAGAAAACTAACATGGATGGTAAAGTACAGACTTATAAGACGTGACTAGTGGCAAAAAGTTTTCAAACAAATTCATGGTATAGACTATGATGAGACTTTTTCATCGGTTACTATGGTCAAGTCTATCAGGATTTTGTTAGTAATAGTTGCTTACTTTGACTATGAGATTTGGCAAATGGATGTCAAAACTGCTTTCTTAAATGAGAGCCTTGAACAGGATGTATATATGATATAACCTGAGGGTTTTATCGATCCAAAATTTGCTAAGGTAGTTTGTAAGTTGCTTCTATCTATTTATAGATTGAAGCAAGCCTCAAGGAGAATGAATATTTATTTTGATGAAATGGTCAAAGAGTTTGGTTTTATTCAAAATGAAGATGAACCATGTGTTTACAAGAAGGTTAGTGGGAGCCATGTGACATTCCTAATATTATATGTAGATGACATATAACAGATATGGAATGACATACCTTCTCTACAGGATGTTAAGACTTGGTTGAGAAATAGTTTCTCGGTGAAAGACTTAGGCGATGCTACCTATATATTAGGGATCAAGATCTGTAGAGATAGATTGAAAAGATTAATCGACCTAGTTGGAGTACATACATTGATAAAGTATTACATCATTTTATGATGAAAGAGACAAATAAAGGATATGTTTCGATGTCTCATGGGATAGTGATCTCAAAAGATAATTGCCTCCTAAATCATTAGATGATAAGGGCCGTTTCAGAAAGTTCCAGATACGTCAGCAATTGGATCTATAATATGTACAATGATATGTATTTATCCTGATGTTTCGTATGCTTTGAGCATGATGATCAGATACCAGTCTAATCCAGGTGAGGGTCACTTGATAGTTTTCAAGAATATTCTTAAGTACTTAAAGAGGACTAAAGATTTATTTTTGGTGTTTAGAGAAGATAGGGAACTGTATATAAAGGGTTACAATAATACTAGTTTCTGAACCTAATTTTTGGATAGACAAGGATGATTATGAATTTATGTTTGTTTTGTGTTTTGTCTAAATATAATTGATGTTAGCTTGAATAGTTCACAGCAAGAACATTGATGATTCTATGAAAGCCGAATATATTGATATTTTTTTGAAACAGCCATGAAGACTGTTTAGGCATGTCCTTAGGACATATCGCCTTATTAATGAGATTAATGTTTAAGGAGATATAAATGTAAAGTGCATAGTAATGATAGTGTTGCAGACCCACTGACTAAGGCTTTGTCACAGCAGAAGTACGATGGTCATACTAGTTCCATGAGTATTAGATACATGGCTGATTGGCTCTAGTGCAAGTGGGAGATTGTTAGTGTTTGTGCCCTAGAGACAACACTATGATGTTTTAGTTTAAGACATTAGGATTATTAATGTTTATGTTCTATCGATTATTCTATTTATAATTTATTAATTCTTAATTTATTGTGATATAAATGTTAGATTAGTATATGTCCTTGGAATATGGTATACAATTCTATATCTCTAAGTACGTGACTTAGAAATGAGATTATGAGAATAGTATCAATATTCCTAAAGGTCCCTAGTCGAGTATTATTATTAAGGGACAATAATAATGCATTAAGACTGGTGTGTTTGTTGACTGATGATCACATCTCATTGATTATAGGTATAGTGATACTAAAGTCAAAAACATAGGCAGATGTATATGTACATGGTGCTGGACAGACCCAATGTGAGATTCTACATGTCTGTTGTATCATAAGTAATTCTCACAGTGATAATGATGTAATGGTCCTTAGACCTGAAGTCATTATATTTCTATAAGAGAATTAATATACATTGATTCTATTAAAAGTTATCCTTGACCAGGTAATGATAAAAGTGGACATTGGGTATATTATGAATCGTATGAGAAATATGAATGATCTAGATGGGATTTAACCCTCCTATTTTAGGAATGATATTATTGGCCTCTTGTTTGAGCTAGACTATGAAATGTGTGGCCACGCTCAAATGTTGATTTGATATGATAGTCTACTCATTGATCAAGGAAACTTGGATTAAACTATGATGAGGATGACACATTACATGCCTCTAATTTAATCTATAATATCTGGTTAAAGGGATTATGTTACATTGTACATTATTCACAAAAGGTTTAATCGATCACCGATTCAATTATTATTACTTGGGTAGCAATGATGTATTACTAGATGCCACTCATTGTTTACGATTTTAAATTAGATTTAAAATTTGTTGCCAACGTAATAATAACATATAGGGTCACACACTAAGAATGCTTGAAGGATTATTTAATTTAAATTGGATTTAAATTATATTAAAGTAATTCGAATTATTTATAATATTAATTAAGTATGACTTAATTAATTAGATAAATATTGATATTCTAATTTACTAATATTAATTATGAAATTTATTTGTTAAATAATTAAGTGAGACTTAATTATAATACAAATAGGATTTTCGAATTAAGAATAACTCCTAATTAGTTAAGAGTTATAATTCATTTTTCTACTCTCTATATAATATCTCTTGTGTGGCTAATTTTGTATGAAAAAGGACTTATACTAAAACCCTAGCCACCAAGAGAGAAGAGGGAGAGAGCAAGAAGAAACGAGTTTGTGCTATTACACATCCAATCCTTGAGTTCAAGCATTTGTGTGGATACCGATAGAGCGTAAATTGCGAGAGCGGTATGCGTGGTGATTGAACAAGCTTTGGATCTCCATTAGTCAACCAATTGGTAAAGTTTCTTAAGGTAAACAATCTGATCTATGAATTAAATATATGTTTTTCGCATGGATCCTGCGGCGGGTTTCGAAAATTCTATTTTTTTACGTTTTTAATTACTATTTCCGTTGCGTTTATGTGCTCGAAACCCTTCAATGAGAATGATATCATTCAATTTTTGTTGTTAATAACGAATTTAGTTTTAGTTATACTTTTGGAGCAAAAGTAATTTGGTTATTTTAGTATATAAGTAGTGTAACACCTAAAAATAAAAATATTTATCACTTTTATTGTGTTAAATTTGATGTTTAAGAAACAAATACAAATCATTTTTTTTAATAAAATCGATGTCTTTAGGCACATTGACATCGTCCAAAACTGATGTCTAACATCTTAATTAATATCGGTTTTTTAAGAATAAAGCTGATGTCTATATAGACAAAGACATCGGGAAAAAGTGATGTCTAAGAAGCACAAATACATCGGTTTTTTTAGAAAAATATCGATTTCTTGAAGAAAATAGACATCGTCCAAAACTGATGTCTAATACACCTTTGGACATCAGTATTTTTTTAACAAACAATGTCTAAAAGCTCAAAGACATCGCTTTTAGGCGATGTTTAAGGTTTACAGAAACATCACTACTGTTTTAAAAATCGATGTCTAAGCCTTTTTTTGTTACGTTAGTAGTTGTTCAATGTCATATATTTAATGTAATTATAACATAAAAATAATTATGTTTAACACATTTTGTAAAAATTGGGACCTTTGACATCAGAAAATTACTAAAAACTGATGTTTATGCTAGTACATACATCAGTTTCTGTCCGATGTCTAGAATAGACATTGGCGACTAAGACATCGGTCAAAAAACACAAAGACATTGGCCAGAAACCGATGTCTATTAGCTTTTTTCTTGTAGTGATATCTTGACATTTGTTCTGAAAAGATTTTGAATTGATTCTTGATCTCCACCTGTGAGGGGATTATTTCATCCATCTTTCTTCTCACCATTCCCATTATTTTGCCTTCATGACTAGTCAACTTGATTTCTAGAGCTTTTCCAAAGAGATGGAAAGCTTTGAGTTGAGCTTTGGAGACTTCATTTATTACATCATAAACCTCAACAGGACTTAGAGCTTTGGCATTGCTTCCCAAAATGGTTAAATAATCTTCCCTAAATTTAGCTAAAACCTCCTCCATCTCCAGACTGTAGTCCTTGTTCAGCCAAGCATCACAGTTTCCATCCTGTTCAGCTTCATTAACAATTTTATCTTGTTGTTCTTAGAAATATATTTTATATGAGAATGGCTTGTGTGGCGCCCTCCAAACCCGGGTCAGAAGTTTGGGGTCCACACACACACCTTAATTATAACCTGCTTATAACAATAATAAAGATAATAATAATATGCAGTGACCCTACTTACCAACTACCATGGATCGCAACAGGTTAAAGTATGCACACAAGCCAAATACATCTACTTATATTACAAACCGTTCAAATCCCACCCATTCAAACTCAAACTGAGTATTAAACATTATTACAAACTTTTACAAACTTAAATTATTCCAAAAGAAGCCTGCTAGCTTAACTCGATCAACCTGAACCCCTAGCTCTCACGCTGGACTGGGGATCCTCGCTACCAACTTGTTCCTTTTTAACTGGAAAGAATATAAACAACATCGCATAAATGAGCTAACTAGATCAGCAAGTCACAATGACCAAACTGAGAATAATGATCATCAGGTAAATATGGTTATGATATCAAGTGAACAATGAATTATGATTTAGAATTGGATATTATACTTTTATTTTAAAAACCAAGGTTAGGCTGCTGATCAGTCACGCACTAACCCCAAGCAAAGCTCACAACATTGCTCTAACTACTGGATCCAAGGCACACATTGGCCTAACTTGACCATTATATGTTCTGACCACGAATCTGGTCCATAATTTTATAAAAACAATCCAATTCTAACATAATAACAGAATAAACAATAATAAACAATAACCAGAATCATTAACAACATTTGACGTTCAATAATGAAATGGTTTTAATCTGTATAAGGATCAAAATAACATCTTCAAAGTTTGGATGCTAGGTAATGAAAAAATTGGCTAACAATGAATCGATGTTTCAGGGTTTCAAGGATTTGGTCTTTCAAAGTGTAAAATACAAAGGTTTGAATGTGTAAGCAATCTGGTGCAGTGTTTAATATTTAGTTTGTATGTATTTGTGGAGTAGTATCGTATATTTGAGGTTCGTGTTTGGGTATACAACAATCAATGGTCTAGAAAGAATCAGGTTACGGCTCAAGATTAATAACTGGAATCAAGGTTTAAGGTTCAGTACTTCAAAGCACTTACAATATAAAACAGGAATATCAATCACGACAATATCTCGAGAAAGTTCAGAACACTTGCCTGGTATTAGCTTACTACACTGCACTCGCTTCCAATCACAATCGTCTTACTCCTCAACTACCTGTTTCCCTTTCCTACGTCTTGCCTCTTCTGCTCACATATCATAAGCATCTATCAATATCCAACTCATATGATTTTATTCAACACATACTCCTATCTACCCTTCGTTTTACCCAAATCTGATTAACAGATTGAAAGTTACGCAATAAACTAGTAAATATTGAATATACAGACCGACAGTTAATCAACAAGTCGTATATAACACATAGCACGTCACATAATCAATAATATATCATTTATAACTAAGTCTCAGGTCATAAACAAGCTTTCTGGTATTTAAAATGATTTTTAAAACATTTTTCAGAATTAAAACGGGTCGTTGGATCAATTTCGGAATAATAAACAAGGTTCGGTTGGTTAATTCTGGCTTCAAAATAATTTTATAATAATTATCGAGCCTTGAAAACAATTTAAAATAATATTTTAAAGCTCGAAACTATTTTTCGGAATTGTTAAATCATTTCTAAATAACTAAATCTAATTAAATAATTAATTAAAATCAATTAATAATTAATTAAATCAATTAATAAATTAATTTTCGAATTAATTGACCAATTAATCAATTAAAAATTAACTGAAATTAATTAACTAATTAATTCAGATTTATTTTTGAATTAAAAATAATTTTCGGAAATTAAAATAATAATTTTTTGAATTTTCAAAAATTAAAAACGAATTTTTATAATTAAAATATATAGGAAATATGATTTTTGAATATTTTTAAAACAGGAATCCTATTTTTGCAAATTCTGGAAAGTTCAGGGACTGAACTTCACTATCTTCAAAACTACAGGGACTAAACTGCAATTTTGCAGTTCAGTCGCCGGAAAACGACGGGCTTGCCGGAGAACTCGTCTCCGGCACCGTCACACCTCCATCTTCTCCAGATACACTCTACACAACATCAGGATTCTGTTTATGCAATCAATACGCAACAATAACCCCTGTCCTGGCCGAAAAATGGCCAAGAACATCGCCGGATTCCGGCGAAATGACGAAAACTTAAAAAGACAACTCCCTACGATTCAAGCATCCTCTGTTAACTAGCTATATACCAATCGATTACAAATTTTATAAAGAACACAACCCACTATAAATCAACAGCTAATAACCCCTAAATCAAAACCCCCCAAATTTCAATTAAGAACATTCATACGGGTTATAAACCCTAATTTTAAAATTCGAAATCAAACTCAAATTTGAACATGCTATTGAACTCCAAATTAGACGTATGACATAAGAAAATCACCAGGAAAACAAGCTCTACAACATGAAATCATCAAATCATACAAACAATCATCCGAACAAAAGTTCATATTTTTAATAAAATTAATTCGAAAATTAATAAAAATATAGAAAAATAACCTTGATTTCTACAGTAAAACGAAGCTCAGAATCTGGTAGAACACTTCAAATTCTTCGTTTTGGTTACTCAAGCTTTGAAAACAGAGATCGGTAACGCCTTCGTTTTGCTGTTTGATTCTTAGAACAGTTTATGAAATTAGGGTTTTTCTCTGAAAATTATAAAATTAACTGTCTGCAAATGATTTTGATACGAAATAAAATACGGGAAAAGGCTATTTATAATTACGGAAAATTAGTATCCCGTTGGATCATTTCGGATATAAAACGGTACGTTTATTTATAAAAACTGATCCAACCGGTATCGGTTTTCGGGATAATTATCCAAACCAATACAATTTGTACTGCGGTCTTGGTCTCAGCGCCTGGTTACACGTACAACAAGGCGATAATTGGGATAGTTTAATAAAAAGCTCTCATTTATCGAAAATACGGGTTTTATTGATTTACCGAAACGAATATTGTATCGAAAATATTGCGCCGGGACCCACGCAGGACAAACCGTACGCCGTACCGAAAAAGTCAAAACATGGAATATGCTCGAAATATTACAATTGGGTTAGAAAGGAGTTCTCGAAAGAGTTTCGGGTTCCATAAACATAACAACGGATGACGTCAGTTGGTTCGTTTTTATAAAATAGCTTTTAAAAACTCGAAAAAAGATTTTATAAATTTCATATGATCCTTATAAATCCATAAATCAACATAAAAATAATTAGGAAGATATGACAATTATCTATATTTTATTTTGGACATATAAAAATTAAAATACTCAATTAATAATATTTTTAAACATCCAAACACATTTAACACTTAACAATTAATTCACAGAATGGATACTAAACACATATATTAATTATTTATTAACAAAAATAATTACATGATATATCCCGGATATTACATCCTTCCCCCCTTAAAAGGATTCTGTCCTCAGAATCTCCTAAAAAAACAAATGAGGGTACTTTTCTCTCATATCACTTTCTAACTCCCAGGTTGACTCTTCAACCTTTGGGTTTCTCCATAATACTCTTAGTAGCTTTACCACTTTATTTCTCAATACCTTCTCTCTTTTCTCTAAGATCTCTATCGGACTCTCTACATATGACAAATCTGCCTGAAGCTCTATTGGCTCATATTCTATTACATGCCTGGAGTCTGGATTATATTTCTTAAGCATTGATACGTGAAAAACATTATGAATGTGCTCCATGTGCGGAGGTAACGCCAACTCGTAAGCTACTTTGCCAACGCGCTTTAGAATCTCAAAAGGTCCGACATATCTTGGACTCAGCTTTCCTTTCTTTCCAACCCTCGTTAGTCCTTTCCACGGTGATACTTTCAGTAATACCAAGTTTCCTTCTTCAAATTCCATGTATTTTCTTGACTGGTCTGCATATTTCCTTTGACGGTCTTGTGCTGCTATCAATCTTTTCTGGATTACTTCAACAACTTCCTTTATCTGCTGCACCAATTTAGGTCCAAGTATTTTGCGTTCTCCTACTTCGTCCCAATACACTGGAGATCTGCATTTGCATCCATAAAGGGCTTCATAGGGTGGCATCCCAATACTGGCATGATAACTGTTGTTATAAGCAAACTCTACCAGAGGTAAATGCTCGTCCCAACTTCTTTTAAAATCAATAGCATAAACACATAACATGTCCTCGATTGTCTGGATCATTCTTTCACTTTGGCCGTCCGTCTAGGGGTGATAAGCCGTACTCATATTTAATCTCGTTTCCAAACATTCTTGAAAACTTTTCCAAAATCTTGAATTAAACCTTGGGTCTCGATCAGATACGATAGACACAGGAACTCCATGACGAACTACAATTTCCTTCAGGTACATGTGGACCAACTTGTCGAGTGAAAATCTTTCATTTATAGGCAGAAAATGAGTTGGCTTGGTAAGTCTATCCACTATAACCCAAATGGCATCATGATTAGCCATTGTCCTTGGTAATCCAACTATGAAATCCATGGTAATATGTTCCCACTTCCATTCTGGAATCTCCAATGGCTGTAGCAATCCACTTGGTCTTTGATGATCAGCTTTAACTCTTTGACATGTATAACATCTGTTAACCCGTTTCGTAATTTCCCTTTTCATATCTGGACACCAATAATTCTCTTTTAAATCTCGGTACATCTTGGTACTTCCTGGATGGATTGAATACCTTGAATTATGAGCTTGCTGTAAAATTTCATTCTTTAGCTCCGTCACCGGTGGAACCCAAATTCTTGAAGAAAACCTAAGAATACCTTGATCATCCTTCTGCGTGCACAATTCCTCACCTACCAAATGATTTATATCTTGATCCATTACTTCTTCCTGACACTTCTTTATTTTCTTTAGCAACTCCGGCTGAAAAGTCACACTGTACACTTTTGCTTCATTAGGCCTGCAAACGTTAATCTCCAATTCCAGTTTCTGAAATTCCTTATATATCTCTTCAGGTACTGATAACACATTTAACTTTTCCTTCCGACTTAATGCGTCTGCTACAACGTTCGCTTTACCGGGATGATAGTTAATTGAGCAGTCGTAATCCTTGATCAATTCTAACCATCTCCTTTGCCTCATATTTAGTTCCTTCTGTGTGAATATATACTTTAAGTTTTTGTGATCCGTGTAAATCTCACAATTCTCTCCATACAGATAATGTCTCCAAATCTTCAAGGCAAAAACTATGGCTGCTAGCTCCAAATCATGAGTAGGATACTTCTGTTCGTGTGGTTTCAATTGCCTTGACGTATACGCAATCACCTTATCGTGCTGCATTAGAACACATCCTAATCCTTTGTGAGAAGCATCGCTATAAATTACGAAATTCCCTTGATCGTATGGAAGTGACAAAACAGGTGCCGTGATTAATCTTTGCTTCAATTCCTGAAAACTTCCTTCGCACTTGTCGTTCCATATAGACTTTTCATTCTTTTGTGTAAGCTTTGTCAATGGTGTTGCAATCCTTGAGAAATTTTGAACGAATCGACGATAATATCCCGCTAATCCCAAGAAACTTCTTACCTCGGTGGGTGTTCTCGGTCTCTCCCAATTCGTAATTGCCTCGATCTTTGCTGGGTCCACTTTGATCCCTTCGTTACTGACTATGTGTCCTAAGAACTGAACTTCCTGTAGCCAAAACTCACACTTCGAGAATTTAGCATATAACTTCTTTTTCCTTAAAATTTCCAAAGCTGTTCTCAAATGTCCCGCATAATCCTCTTCCGTTTTTGAATAAATTAAAATATTGTCTATAAACACAATAACGAACTTGTCCAAATACTCCTTGAAAATTCTGTTCATCAGGTCCATAAATGCTGCCGGGGAATTGGCCAATCCAAAAGACATCACTAAAAATTCATAATGTCCATACCTCGTTCTGAAAGCTGTCTTTGGTATATCTTCTGGCTTGATCTTCAGTTCCCGATCTTAAATCAATTTTGGAGAAGTACTTGGCTCCCTTCAATTAATCAAACAAATCGTCAATCCTAGGTAACGGATACTTGTTCTTGATTGTAAGCTTATTGAGTTCTCTATAGTCGATGCACAGTCTCATACTTCTATCTTTCTTCTTGACAAATAATACCGGGGCTCCCCACGGGGATACGCTGAGTCTGATTACTCCTTTTTATAACAGCTCTTGCAATTGCTTCGCTAGCTCTTTCATCTCAACAGGCGCCATCCTATACGGGGCCTTGGATACTGGTTCTGTTCCAGGTGCTAAGTCGATTGAAAACTCAATTTCTCTATCTGGAGGAAGTCCTGGTAACTCGTCGGGAAACAAGTCTGGAAATTCATTCACTACTGGAATATCTTCAAGTTTTGCTGGCTCCTGACTTCTGTCAATCACATATGCTATAAAATGCTCGCATCCTTGTCGTAATAACTTCTTGGCTTGAATCATCATTAAGAACTTCTTTACTTGTTTTTGACCCTTGAACGTTACTATTCTTTCGTCTGGCATTTTCACCATTACCATCTTATTTCGACAATCTATCTGAGCATCGTGCTTAGATAACCAATCCATCCCTAATATAACGTCAAATTCCCCTAACTTAAATGGTATCAAATCTACACAAAAATTACTACTTGAAATCTCAATCTCACAATTCCCACAAACTTGATTAACAGATATTCGTTCTTGATTTACTAATTCCACAGACATTATTTCATTTAAATACTCAACTGGACAATTTAACTTACTAACAAATTCTTGGGAAACAAACGATCGAGTTGCTCCCGAGTCTATTAACACTTTGGCACATAAAGAATTCACATTAAGCGTACCTGCCACGACTTCTGTATCCTGGATAGCATCCTTCACAGACATGCCAAAAACTCTAGCACTTGGAGTCTCATTCACTGCTGGGGTAGATCCCATAATCTTCAATACATTACTGACTGGGGCTGGTGTCTTGCAATCCCTGGCTATATGTCCTGGCTTTCAACATTTGAAGCACGTAAATCCAATGGATGGAATCTTCACTACTGGATTATGGATAGGCTGATCCTTATTTGATGGCTCTCTTGCTGGCTGATTTCGGCACTCCCTCGAATAGTGCCATTTATGGTTGCACTTGAAACAAACTACATTCAACTTATTACAAACTCCCACATGCTTCTTCCCACATACTTGACAATCTGGAAAAGTTAATCTCAACTGATTCGGCTGATTCGCATTAACTGGACGGTTGCCCTGGCCTCCGTCGCTTGCATTTTGTCTCCTGAAATTAAAATTCCTCCCTGGCTGAAACTTGCCCTTCTTAAAATTTGGAAACTTCCCTGGTTATGACTGGCCCTCATTCCCTTCATATTTCCTTTTCTTGCTTTCCTTTTCCTTCTGGAACATCTCACTCTCTGTCTCTGCGATCACAGCCTTCTGTACCACTCCTGCATAGGTATCCAATTCAAAAATGGCTACCTTCCCTCTGATCTATGGTTTCAAACCTTGCTGGAATCTTTTAGCCTTCTTCCTGTCAGTATCCACATACGACGGCACATACCTTGACAATTCCTGAAACTTACCCTCATAATCTGTTACCGATATGTTCCCTTGCTTTAATTCTAAAAACTTCAGCTCCATTTGATCTTAGACAAACTGAGGAAAATACTTTTTTAGAAACAATTCCTTAAACCTCTCCCAAATAATAACATCTGTACCTTCCAATGTCTTCACCATCTCCCACCAATAGGTGGCCTCATTCTTCAGATAGTAACTTGCAAACTCAACCTTCTGTTCTTCCTTTACTTTCACTAAGGCTAATGCCTTCTCTATTTCCTTTAACCAAAAATTTGCTTCAATCGGCTCTAGGGATCCCTTGAATTCTGGTGGGTTTATTGCCTGAAACGTTTTGAAAGTTACCTGGGGATTGGTCTGTCTTTGTTGTTGTTGTGCCAGGTGAACTGTTTGTTGGGCCAAGATTTGAAGAATATGGACTATTGCTGGGTCCATAGGTCCTGGGTTCACATTTGGATTTATATCATCTTGGTTGTTATTGTTGTTGGTTTCTTTATTCTGGGTGTTGGTGCGGGTATTTCTTCTAGGGGGCATTTTTCTATAAAGAATCAAACAACTTATTTAGCTTTTAAACTAAATTCTTTGTAGAAAAGAAAAGTTTTGTAAAACAGAAATATCTCTTTTTTGAAAACAGTTCTAACTAAGTAAATTGCATGCTTCTTTACAGAATATAAACAGTTATGAAAAACAGGGTACATGGTATCACAGGGGTATAACTGGTGCAATAAATAAGGTAAAGTAAAACAGGTACAGTAAAATGAATGATAATACTGGAAAGGAAAGGTATTGATATATATAGATCAAAAGTTTTAGGTAGTACAAGCGTAAAGACGCTTCAGAAGTAAAAGCAAAAGGGTACAACAACCTACTCACTAGTCAGCATAGCTAGTCTATAAATACAACTCAAAAGTCTACTGATACACACTACACACCACTGCACATACTACACAACCATAATAACACTGCTCAGTATCTCCATCTCTGGATCTCTGACTCAACTCCAAGGAAACTCTGGTCCTGCCAGCCTCTCAAAGTCCTCCATCACCTCAGTAGCCCAGCCCATCAGTGCATCAGGGCCTCTGTCAGGTAGTGTAGCTCCATGTAGCCTAGCCTCAAGAACCCTCCGTGTCACATGAATCTCCTCTCGAAGCTCCCTCACACCACGATCAACATCTGTAGTCCTGATGATATGCTATAACTCTCTGATCTGAGCCAACAAGGAATCACGCTCCAATAGAAGAGCCTCATACCGGTAGTAAGGAACTGGGGGCAATGTGGACTGGAATGGGGCACTCACAACTGAATGCCCAGTGGAATCTGAATCAGCTGGTGGGGGTCCTCTGATAGGTGGCCTCATGCCTGGAGGTGGAATAGCCTGCAGTGGTACGGGCTGCAACACAGGTGGAGGTAGAATAGCCAATGCTGGTGGAATAACAGGACGTGGATCCGATGATGGCGATCCAACTGAAGGCTCTGAGTGATCAGCTGATACGGGAATAAAAGAGTCGGCCATCGCTGCTATCTGAAATCATATCGCAATATAAGAATCTCGAACCATGACGTGAATTATACTAATACCGGTTATACCGAAGCACTCAACCTCTCGACGTTCTCTCTTTCTATTCCTTACTTCTAATCCTAACCCTCTACCCATTCCCGTTAACCTAGACTTGTGTCAGTGACTTATAACCTGTAGCTCTGATACCAAACCTGTGGCGCCCTCCAAACCCGGGTCAGAAGTTTGGGGTCCACACACACACCTTAATTATAACCTGCTTATAACAATAATAAAGATAATAATAATATGCAGTGACCCTGCTTACCAACTACCATGGATGGCAACAGGTTAAAGTATGCACACAAGCCAAACACATCTACTTATATTACAAACCGTTCAAATCCCAACCATTCAAACTCAAACTGAGTATTAAACATTATTACAAACTTTTACAAACTTAAATTATTCCAAAAGAAGCCTGCTAGCTTAACTCGATCAACCTGAACCCCTAGCTCTCGCGCTGGACTGGGGATCCTCACTACCAACTTGTTCCTTTTTAACTGGAAAGAATATAAACAACATCGCACAAATGAGCTAACTAGCTCAGCAAGTCACAATGACAAAACTGAGAATAATGATCATCAGGTAAATATGGTTATGATATCAAGTGAACAATGAATTATGATTTAGAATTGGATATTATACTTTTATTTTAAAAACCAAGGTTAAGCTACGGATCAGTCACGCACTAACCCCGAGCAAAGCACACAACATTGCTCTAACTAGTGGATCCAAGGCACACATTGGCCTAACTTGACCATTATATGGTCTGACCACGAATCTGGTCCATAATTTTATAAAAAACAATCCAATTCTAATATAATAACAGAATAAGCAATAATAAACAATAACCAGAATCATTAACAACATTTGACATTCAATAATGAAATGGTTTTAATCTGTATAAGGATCAAAAGAACATCTTCAAAGTTTGGATGCTAGGTAATGAAAGAATTGGCTAAAAATGAATCAATATTTCAGGGTTTCAAGGATTTGGTCTTTCAAAGCGTAAAATACAAAGGTTTGAATGTGTAAGCAATCTGGTGCAGTGTTTAATATTTAGTTTGTATGTATTTGTGGAGTAGTATCGTATATTTGAGGTTCGTGTTTGGGTATACAACAATCAATGGTCTAGAAAGAATCAGGTTACGGCTCAAGATCAATAACTGGAATCAAGGTTTAGGGTTCAGTGCTTCAAAGCACTTACAATATAAAACAGGAATATCAATCACGACAATATCTCGAGAAAGTTCAGAACACTTGTCTGGTATTAGCTTACTACACTGCACTCGCTTCCAATCACAATCGTCTTACTCCTCAACTACCTGTTTCCCTTTCCTACGTCTTGCCTCTTCTGCTCACATATCATAAACATCTATAAATATTCAACTCATATGATTCTATTCAACACATACTCCTATCTACCCTTCGTTTTACCCAAATCTGATTAACAGATTGAAAGTTACGCAATAAACCAGTAAAATATTGAATATACAGACCGACAGTTAATCAACAAGTCGTATATAACACATAGCACGTCACATAATCAATAATATATCATTTATAACTAAGTATTTAAAATGATTTTTAAAACATTTTTCGGAATTAAAACGGGTCGTTGGATCAATTTCGGAATAATAAACATGGTTCGGTTGGCCAATTTTGGCTTCGAAATAATTTTATAATAATTATCGAGCCTTGAAAACAATTTAAAATTATATTTTAAAGCTCGAAACTATTTTTCGGAATTTTTAAATAATTAAATCAATTTAAATAATTAATTAAAATCAATTAATAATTAATTAAATCAATTAATCAATTAATTTTCGAATTAATTGACCAATTAATCAATTAAAAATTAACTAAAATTAATTAACTAATTAATTCAGTTTTTTTTGAATTAAAAATAATTTTCGGAATTAAAATAATAATTTTTAGAATTTTCAGAAATTAAAAACGAATTTTTATAATAAAAATAAATAGGAAATATGATTTTTGAATATTTTTAAAACAGGAATCCTATTTTTGCAAATTCTGGAAAGTTCAGGGACTGAACTTCACCATCTTCAAAAGTATAGGGACTAAACTGCAATTTTGCAGTTTAGTCGCCGGAAAACGACGGGCTCGCCGGAGAACTCGTCTCCGGCACCGTCACACCTCCATCTTCTCCAGATACACTCTACACAACATCAGGAATCTGTTTATGCAATCAAAACGCAACAATAACCCCTGTCCTTGCCGGAAAATGGCCAAGAACATCGCCGGACTCCGGCGAAATGACGAAAACTTAAAAAGACAACTCCCTACGATTCAAGCATCCTCTGTTAATGAGCGATATACCAATCGATTGCAAATTTCATAAGGAACACAACCCACTATAAATCAACAGCTAATAACCCCTAAATCAAAAACCCCCAAATTTCAATTAAGAACATTCATACGGGTTATAAACCCTAATTTTAAAATTCGAAAATCAAACTCAAATTTGAACATGTTATTGAACTCCAAATCAGACGTATGACATATGAAAATCATCAGGAAAACAAGCTCTACAACATGAAATCATCAAATCATACAAACAATATCCGAACAAAAATTCATATTTTTAATAAAATTAATTCGAAAATAAATAAAAATATAGAAAAATAACCTTGATTTCTACTGTAAAACGAAGCTCAGAATCTGGTAGAACACTTCAAATCCTTCGTTTTGGTTACTCAAGCTTCGAAAACAGAGATCGGTAACGCCTTCGTTTTGCTGTTTGATTCTTAGAACAGTTTATGAAATTAGAGTTTTTCTCTGAAAATTATAAAATTAACTGTCTGTAAATGATTTTGATACGAAATAAAATACGGGAAAAGGCTATTTATAATTACGGAAAATTAATATCACGTTGGATCATTCCGGATATAAAACTGTACTTTTATTTATAAAAACTGATCCAACCGGTATCGGTTTTCGGGATAATTATCCAAACTAGTACAATTTGTATTGCGGTCTTGGTCTCAGCGCCTAGTTACACGTACAACGAGGTGATAATTGGGATAGTTTAATAAAAAGCTCCCGTTTATCGAAAATACGAGTTTTATTGATTTACTGAAACACATATTTTATCGAAAATATTGCGCCGGGACCCGCGCAGGACAAACCGTATGCCGGATCGAAAAAGTCGAAACATGAAATATGCTCGGAATATTACAATTAGGTTAGGAAGGAGTTCTCGGAAGAGTTTCGGGTTCCAAAAACGTAACAACGGATGACGTCGGTTGGTTCCCGTTTTTATAAAATAGATTTTAAATACTCGGAAAAAGATTTTATAAATTTCATATGATCCTTATAAATCCATAAATCAACATAAAAATAATTAGGAAGATATGACAATTATCTATATTTTATTTTGGACATCCAAACACATTTAATACTTAACAATTAATTCACAGAATGGATACTAAACACTTATATTAATTATTTATTAAGAAACATAATTACATGATATATCCCGGATATTACAGCTTGGTAATCCTAGTTAGACATATCTGAGGTTAACAGCTGTTGAGAGATGTGAGCAAGTCCAGACAACTGATCCACTAGCAGATCATCCACAGTTGTTGGTTGAGATTCGGCTGTATGCAACCATTGGAAGATGAGGTGAGGTTGTTGAGATTGAGAGGTGGAGGGGTGGAGTGTAGGGTCAAAACCACCTGTGACATGAGTCACAGTTTGACTCACAGATTTTTCTGTATTTATGACAGAGTGTTGTTCATCACCAGTTGTGGGAACCTCCATTTGAATTGGAGGGGATTTGACTGTGCTATTGTCATTTGAAATAGATTCAAACCCTTGTATGTCTTGCACCATACTGTCACTTAAATGTGCTATACTTGCCTCCTTTATGATAGGATCATTGACAATTGTACTCCCAGCTTCAATTGTTAAACCAATTTTAGCCAGGATTTTGAGGGGAGTTGTTCTTGAAATATGAACCTCTAATTGAATTGGAGAGGATTTAGATAGCTCCCCCTCATGAGTACTACCCTCAAACCTAACAGTCTGTGAAGACTGATTTGCACATGAAGGTGCATTTGTGATCTCCATGGGATCTTCAGTAAAAACTGATGAATCCCCCATGTTTGTGTTGGTGTCATCAAGGTCTACCCGAGCATGTAGCCTCTTACCAACTAATTATGGTTTCAGGGTGGTGAGCAAGGTTTCTTGAACCAAGTCACTTGATTGGGGCAACACTTGAGGATTTGATTCAAGGGCTTCAATATAGGGAGAAGAAATGTTAGATATAAGAGTTTGAAGTTTAGGACTGAGTGTTAGCAGCTCCCCCTGAATGGATGAGGCAGCTTCAAGGGATGTGCTCTCCTTGTGTGTGCTATCCTTATTTCTCCTACCATACACTTGGATTTGTTCAAGTGTTGGCTGTGCAGACTCCTTACAAGGTACATTTGGGAGAATGCTCTTTTCAATAGAAACACCCTGTTGAGAGGATGTCTCTAAAATCTGTTATGTCACCATTTGTACAATTGCATCCTTTTGAGAGGATACAGAGGTGGCTTGAATGGTCAACTCAGTTTTCATATCCTTCTTTGTTTTCTGACCAAAGGTGACTCAGTTGATGTTTGTTACTCACCACTCTCATTCATTACTGTAAGGGTTATCCCATTTCTCTTCTTTTTACTCACTTCATCCTTTTGAGAGGATGAATTGGTTGGCTTGCTAGCTGCTATTTGTTTTGAAGAAATGGTCTCAGCTTGGGAAGGCCCCTGTTGGTTTTCCTGTATTTGAACTTCTACAGGCTCAGGGACCATAGCTGTACTAGGTTGAGCATTTGATCTCATATTAGGCATAGGGTAAGGGTAAGTCTTAAACCTCTCCATCATGAATGGAGTGATTTTCAGACTCATATTTACCTTATTCTTTGTAGTAAGTGAACCAAATATAATTTTGGACACTTGCTTACAATTGCCTATTTTACTGTTGTCTATACCATTCAACAAATGTATATCTGTTACTTTATGATTTAAAGTAGACAAAATAAATCTAGGAAATAAAATTTCCTTACCTCTAGCAGATTGGGGCATGGTTAGCCTGGCTGCAAGTTCTTCTAGGATCAATAGACCAACATTCAAGTGTCTATTATGGGCTATTGAGAACACCAACTTCTGCACCATACTTGAAATGTTATCATACCCTGTCTTCCTGCATGTGAAGGCCTTCACTATAGAATCAAGCATAAAGGACCACTCCTTCCTTAGGTTTGTTCTGTTCAAACTTGCCAAGTTGATTCTTCCATCATAGTTGATGAAGTCCATAAACTCAGTAATTAGTTCATCCTGGGTTGGCACCTCCACTACATTTACAGTTGGAAGACCTAAAGTCGTATTCACAACTTGCTCATTGAACTCTATTTGTTGGTCTCCAATTGTGCAAGTTATCACCAAAGATAAAGAGTTGTTATTCATTACAGTTCTCACCACAGCTGCTGTCCAAAACTCGTGTAGAACATCCAAGTACAGGACTGTGTTAGCAGTTAAAGCACCTGCAAGATAGGATTCAGATAAGAATTTCACAAACCCCTTAAAACTATCAGGGGCTTGATTAGCATCAGTGAAAGCAATGTAGTTGGTTCCTTTCTCTGGGATTACTGATCTAACATTGTTGAGTGCCATTATTGTTGAGTAAGAGTGAATGGGTAAGAAAATTTTATGAAAAAGAGTTTGAAACGAGAGAGAAATCAGTTTGGAATTGAAAAGGCCAGGTCACTTAGAGTTCTCAAAGGCGTAAGTATATGTGTATCGAGATGTCTAGGTATTTATAGTAAAAGCAGATGACTTATCGAGAAGTCAAAAATAGACGTTTAGAGTATACTTATCGAGAAGTCATTTTGAAAGTGAATTACATATCGAGAAGTCATTTTAATTTACTCTTTTAGAGAACAAAAAATTAACTTATCGAGATGTCAAATAAATCCCCAATTTTTATTTGAATAAATCAAAATAAAATCAGAATAATTTTGTCAAAAGTATTTTATTAAAATAATTTATTGGATTAAATTATTACAGTTCTGAGTTATTTATAAGTCTAAAATTATAGTAGCAGAGAACTCTGTGAGTTAACACTTATAGAGAACTCTACAATGACTTATCGATAAGTCATAATAAAGCTTATTGAGAAGTCAGTAAATTGACTTATCGATAACTCACTCGAGAAGTCTTAAAATGACTTCTCGATAAGTCAATTTGACTTATGGAGAACTCAGTTCTCTATATACTTTTGATCACTTTGATTCTGCCTTGTGTTAATTTTACATATTGAGAATGTAAATTAACATTCAGACAGTATACTTAGAATTTGAAAAATTCCAAGCTGAATTTTGAATCTTGAAAAATAAATACGCAGAGAATTCCAGAAATATTTATAGTTCATATTTCAGTTAATTTCTAATTAAATCAAATTAATTTTGATTTACTGGAAATTAATCTGCTGCAACACATTAGTTGAGTTCTTGCCTTAGGATGAAGAATTAAGCATTCCAATTTCACTAAAAGTCTAGTGAAAGTTGCTTCATCCAAAGGTTTAGTAAAAAAGCCAGCTAATTGTTTTTCTGTTGGAACCAAAATGAGCTCAATGGTACCATTTGCAGCATGTTCTCTAATAAAATAATTCCTTATATCAATGTGCTATGTTCTAGAATGATTAACTGGATTAGCCACAATATATATAGCACCGGTCTTGTCATACATGATTGGAATTTTGTGTAACACTAGGCCATAATCCATTAGTTGACTTCTAATCCAAAGCACTTGAGCACAACAACTTCCAGCAGTTATGTATTCAGCTTCAGCTGTGGAAGTTGACACATATTGTTGTTTCTTGCTATACCAGGATACAATTCTTTGTCCAAGAAACTGACAGCTTCCACTAATACTCTTTTTGTCAACCCTGCATCTAGAAAAATCCGCATCTGTGTATCCAACAGCTTCAAAACCAGTTCCCTTAGGATACCATAATCCCAAGTTTGGAGTCCCCTTCAAGTATCTAAAAATCCTCTTTACAGCCATCAAATGTGATTCTTTTGGATTGGCATGAAATCTTGCACACAGACATGTAGTAAACATGATGTCTGGTCTACTTGCAGTTAAGTAAAGCAATAATCCAATCATTCCTCTATAGCTTGAAATATCCACACTCTTGCCCTTTTTATCTTCATCCAACTTTGTTGATGTAGACATATGTGTAGAAGCAGGTGAACAATCAACCATACCAAACTTTTTCAATATATCTTTGACATACTTAGTTTGGCTGATGAAGATCCCATCACTTCTTTGATTGACTTGAAGTCCAAGAAAGTAACTTAATTCCCCCATCATACTCATTTCATATTCACTCTACATAAGCTTAGAGAATCTTTGACAAAGCTTCTCATTAGTAGAACCAAAAATGATATCATCCATATAAATCTGAAGTAGGATCATATCACCACCATGCAGCTTGTAGAAGAGTATCTTGTCTATTGTCCCTCTAGTGAAACCATGTTTAAGTAGAAAATATGTCAGTGTG
Source organism: Apium graveolens (assembly GCF_009905375.1). NCBI lineage: Eukaryota > Viridiplantae > Streptophyta > Magnoliopsida > Apiales > Apiaceae > Apium > Apium graveolens. Next base: position 49,875,016 of record NC_133650.1, on the reverse strand, counting down.
TCATACCAAGCTCTAGGTGCCTGTTTTAGTCAATATAGAGACTTGAGTAGCTTATACACAAAATCTAGATATTCTGGATCTTCAAAGCCAGGTGGCTGTTGCACATAAACTTCTTCTTCTAATTCACCATTTAGGAAGGCACTCTTGACATCCATTTGACACACTTTGAAATTTGAATGTGTAGCAAATGCTAGAAAAATCCTTATTGTTTCAAGTCTTGCAACTGGAGCAAACATTTCATCATAATCAATTCCTTCTTCCTGTGAGTAGCCTTTTGCAACCAACCGTACCTTATTTCTGGTAACTATACCATTTTCATCCATCTTGTTCTTGAACACCCATTTTGCTCCAGTCACACTTCTGTTCTTAGGTGCAGGAACTAACTCCCAAACTTTGTTTCTTTCAAACTGACTAAGCTCTCTTGCATGGCAGATATCCAATCAGGATCCATGAGAGCTTCTTCATTTTTTAGGCTCTACTTGTGACATAAAACATGCATGTAGACACTCATTAACAGTTACACTTCTAGTCCTTACACCAGCATTGAGATCACCAATTATTGCATTTTGATTGTGACTCCTATCCAATTTTATGGTGTAAGTTTGTTGACTGGTGCCTTCATCATTTTCTTCATTATTGGTATGACTAGTAGATCCTTCTTCTCTTTCTCCCACTGAGTTTGTGCTATCAAATTCGGGTGTATGAGATGAGCTTCTATTTTCATGATTTTCCTGTTCAGTAGTTTCTTTATTCATCATTTGTTATGCATTATCTTCATCCTCTTCATCAGAATCACTGTTAATGTTGAGATTTTCAAATGTTAGGGCTTCAGCTTCATTATCATCAAGGCATTCCAAGCCTGGATGCTTGTCATCATCAAAAGTCACGTATGTGCTTTCCATGATTTTCTTTTGATCAATTACATAGACCTTGTAGGCAGTTCTCTCAAATGAATATCCCAGAAAAATTTCTTTAAAAACCTTTGAGTCAAATTTTCTCACATATTCAGAGTTGTCTTTTAAGATGTAACAATTGCTTCCAATCACATGAAGATGCTTAACAGTAGAATTTATCTTAGACATGATTGGGTAAGGTGATTTTCCATGATTCTTGTTAATGAGATATCTGTTTTGAGTGTAGCATGCAGTATATATAGCTTCTTCCCAAAAACTAGTTGGTAGATTAGCATCTTGCAGTATTGTCCTTGCAGCTTCTACTAATGTTTTGTTCTTTCTCTCAACTACCCCATTTTGCTCAGGTGTTTTAGCAGCTTAGAACTCTTAAACAATGCCTTTGATTTTGCAGAATTCACTCAATGTTGCAATTCTGAATTCTATTCCATTATCACTTCTCAATCTCTTCACACAGTTTTGATCTTCAACATGTTTCTTTATCTTCTTTATGTGCTCAATAATGATGTGTAGAGTCTCATCTTTAGAATGCATAAATTCTACCCATGTGTATTTTGAGTAGTCATCCACCATCACAAGTGTATATTTGTTCCTTGAAATTGATAAGACATTCACTGGCCCAAACAAGTCCATGTGAATAAGTTGCAATGGTGCACTTATGGAATTCACAGTTTTTGAATTGTGACTTGATCTTTTCATTTTATCTTTTTTACAGGCTTTACAGACTTCAATTTGAGCAAATTCTAACTTTAGCATGTCTCTCACCAACTCTTTCTTGACCAAAGTATTAATTTTCTTGTAGTTTAGATGTGAGAGTTTCTTATGCCATAACTTGCTTTGCTCTAAAGATGCCTTGGTGTAGAAGCAAAAAATTACATCCTCATTAGTCCAAGTCTGCAACAAACAAGCTTCCTTTTCTTGCTCTTTTTAGAGCAACTTCATTGGTTTTCTTGCTGATGAAAATACATTCTTCTTTGTCAAATAGAACTTTAAAACCTTTTTCTGCAAACTGGATGATGTTAGTCGCTAAACACACACTAAAATTCACGCAAGTATACGCGTTCGTAAGTAATATAAAATTATTTTTAGTTCGATCCCACATAGATTGATTAGGTTAACTTTGTGATTTATGCACTTATACAATAATGATATGGTTATTATTCAATGCTAAAACAAATAACAATTTGACTTTTAATTATACTACGATTAATTAATGAGAATTATACTAAAGAACATTAACTAAAGAGAGTAAAGAGAGTTGAATAATATGTAACATAAATATGGGATTCTAACTTCATTAATGTACTTCATTCAATTGCCTTTTCATTCTTAACCTTAGCATGTAATGGTGATGACACTAATCAGATAACACGAAACTGATAAATACCAACTTTCATTGTACGAGTACCATACTACCAGACATCCACAAAAGAGATAGAAGCTGAATAGACACCAATTATACTGAGACCCTATATGTCTATAAAATTTGACAACATAACGGTTTAATGTACAAGTTATCTATCGTGATTATATAGGGCAAGTAAGACGGTTAAAATTACCTACGAATCATGCATAACAATAACACATGAACCTATGCTAGCATGGCAAGTTCTAAATCCTTAAATTCACTTTCGCTTCATTAATAATTAACACACTATCTTATAAGTTCGCGACGCTCACAAGACGAATACGCACAACCAATACAAGGTTATCATACAATCACCACACACTAAGGCATCAAAACAAATTAACTAAAGAAATCCATAAATAAATCCACTAGAACCCCACAGTAACGATTAGCCCATAATCGAACTCATCATCAACGTGGGTTCCGATGAAAGCATGGTATAATAAACGTAGTCTTTATACTTTAATAAACCAAGTATGAAACACAAGTAAAGGTTCAAGAATAAGAAAACTAGCATCCAATGTTATAACTTAAATAAAGAATCACAAGTATAAACTAGATCTTCTTTGCCTTGGTTGAATTGCGCTCTCTGGTCTTCTTTACTCCTTTTCCTTAGCTTTTTGTACGTCTCTCCTTATGCAAAACGTCTTTATTTTTGTCTATATATATCTTGTAGAATTGACCAGGGATTCAAACTCTCGAAATCCTAATAGAAACAAAATTCTGCTACCCCGACCTGGCGCGGGCGCGCTGAGTTTCTGTTCTTTGGGCGTGGCTGCGCGCTTGACCAGCGCGTGCGCGCCGTCCTTCTGAATAAAATTCTGAATTCTTTTCTTTTTCTTGCTGATTTGAGCTGGTCTTTTCACGAGCCTTTATTCCAACACCATCCAAACACTAAATTAGCACTATAACCATGCTAATTTACCTGATTACCTTAAAAATGCCTTCAATGCAAAAACACTACAAAAACACGTAAAAACACCAACTTGAGTACAAATACACCAATTCAAAGCTTTACGGAGCGTAATAAAGTGTCATAAATGCCACTTAACAGCTGAAACTGAGAAGATTTACTTCAAGACCAACTACCAATACTACATCATCAATGACAACATTTTCAGAAACAATCTTGCCATATCCCATTGTAAATCCTTTGCTGTTGTCTCCAAAGGTCACCCAAGGGCCAGCCTTCTCCTTAAATTGTGATAGTAGGGCCTTATCACCTGTCAAATTCCTAGAGCATCCACTGTCTATGATCCATATGATCTTGTTCATTTTGCCCCGCACACAATGAGTTTTAAGTGTGTTTAGCAACCCAAGCAGTGTTGGGTACTTTCTTCTTGTTAACTGATTTAGCATAAGTAGAGTTAGAAGTCTCAGAAAGAATAATATTCATAGATGTTTATGCATTTTCCCTTGTAGTTGTAGATCCAATACTGACTTCTTTGAGATCTACTCTCAGCTTGTGGCAACTTTTCATTACTTTTAAGTTACAGGAAATGCAGTCAAACTTATCACAAAATGAATAGGGATCATTTGCCTTGGCTTCATTATACTTGCAGGCTCCTTCAGCTGGCTTGCTAACAATCTTTTTACAAAGGTGAGTTAAGTGATTCACAGAGTCACACTTTTCACATTTCTTCCTTGGAGCATCTGCAACATAAGCAAAATTGTTGCTTTTGTTTATCCCAATCTTTCCATTTCTATTCTTCTTCTTCTTTCTTGCATCTTTAGTTTTTGTTTCCTTGACAGGTGTCTTGGAATCTTGGTTATCCATGAGCTTATTTTCAGCTTTTGAAGTTTGAGCTGTTTCTGCATTTTTCTTCTCATTTTCTTCATCAACAATTTCTTGCTTTATGATCAACTCCTCTTCACTGAAATCTACTTCACATGCTTTGAACATAGGTGAGCCAACCTTTTTCAGCATAGTTGGAACATCTTCATTTTCATTTGCTTTCCCTTTTTCACCTACAGCTTTCTTCTTGTTGTTCAAGGCATCATAATCAAGACCAATAGCAATATTTGCACATGGCTTGTTCTTCTCATGGTATTGTCCAACCAACTCAGATGCATTCCTGAAGGATTTCAACTTGACTTCATTCTTTTCTAACTTTTCCCTTAACATAGCTTCAATCTCATTTTCAAACTTGAGCTTGTTCTTTAGATATGCATTTTATTGTTTCACAGCTTCAAGCTCTACCAGCGACAACTAGGTTTCTTGTTTCTCATTTTCAAGCTTCTCATTTATCTTTATCAGTCTGCTAACTTCTTCATTAGCAGCAACCATACTTGTATGAATGTGAAACATTTATGTGCTCATCTTTTCTACAGTTTCTTTATATTGACTCACATTTAAATCAATGGTGGTAAGAGTTGGTACCTTTACTTTTGATGAGGATGACTCTCCTTGCACCAAGGCCATAAATGCATAATTTCTAACTTCCTCATCTTCATCATTATTAGAATCATCCTAACTCTTTCCCTCTGCAATATAGGTTTTGCTTTGTTGTTTCTTCAGAAGAGCTTCATACTTCGCTTCCATTTCAAGATAAGCTTTATCTTTCTTTGCTTTCTTGGGTTTCCTAAATTCTGTAGCAAAATGGCCTAGCTCATCAGAGTTATAGCACCTTATCTTTGACCTGTCAATAGATCCAGTTTTGTAACCAATTTTACTATCAGATATGTACGTCCCTTTTCCTTTCCAGCTGTTGTCTTTGTTGAATGATTATCCTTTACCCTTGAAGAATCTTTGCTTGTTTACTCTAATGTTAGAACTTTCTTGCCAGATAGGTCATTGACTGATCTAGCTCATCAAGTTCTTCCAGGGTGTAGAACTCATCTTCTTCTAATTCTAGTATGACTTGTTCTTGTGAATCATTGTTTCTTTGCTCACTTGTTGAGGCAACTAGAGTCTGGGATCTTGGCTCATCATTAGAGGTCTGGCTTTCATTGACAATTAGATACTTGAACCATCTATAACATGCCCTTGACCAGCTCTTAATGATTTTCTTTGAATCATTTCTAATTCATATGTTTTTAATATTCCATATAGAACTTCCAGAGTTATTCTGCTTAAGTCTCTCCCTTCTCTGATTGCTGAACTTTCTGTTCCAAATGATCAAGGAGTGTGAGCAAAAACTTCAAGTTCACTTTTTCAGCTTCATAATATTTATCATGCAGCTACAATTCATTAATCATCTTGTTAAACCTTTCAAACACATTAGTAATATTTTCCTTTGGCTTAGCCATGAAACCCTCATACTGTTAAATCAATATCCTTCTTTGATTTGACCTAACTTCCCCTGTTCATTCACAAATTATTTCATTCTTCTCCCACATCTGTTTAACGGTGTCACAGTTGACTATATTATTGTACATTACATTGCAAGTGACTCTATCAAGATCGGCTGCAAGCCACTGTCTAGGGAGAATTTTTCTTTCTCGGGCTCGGTGTACTCTGAAGGTTCTTTAGGGGCATAATAAGCTGGAATGACCGTATCTCCATCTGTAGATTCCTCAAATCTTACCATAGGAGTGAAAGGCCCATTCTTGAGAATCTGAATGTATAATGGATTGGCCATCCTGATAAACAACAACATTTTCTTCTTCCAAAGAGTGTAGTTAGTCTTATTAAAAGTAGGGATTTTGATGCTACTGATTTTCTTTGTATTCATTCTTCCAAGATCTTGAATCTATTAACTTTCAAATTTTGCTCTGATACCACTTGTTAGATAATGAATCACACACAGAGGGGGGGGGGGTGAATGTGTTTTAGTGTTTTTCTGCTTTTCTTAAAATGTTTATGATTATGAACAAAGTAAATTAAAATCTTGTAGTTAAGTGTGTTAGTGCTGAATTTAGACAGATAAAGCAGTGAACACAAATCTTTCAAAACTCACTTAATTTTATATTATAATTAAGAATATTTTGCTACAAAATTTCTAGGTTCTTTGTTGATAAAGAGCTTAGCTTCTTTCTTGAGAGAATACAAGATTTTTCTGATCTAAATTGTTACATGTAAACAAAGTATCCAGTGTTTACTTTATAGAACGATAAACACTGGTTATTACACAGCAAGCAACATCATGTACTAAACCCTATTTTTGGATAACCAAATCTTTCTATTTCTGGCTTAGTGTATCTTTGCTAATCATGCACGCATGTGACTTTACTTTTCTAGTTAATCTTGGCCTTTGATCTTGTACTCTTCAAGATGCTTTTGTAGACTTGTCAATCCAACTGATTAGATTATTTGTTTCTTGATAATCTTGGATATTGACCTTGTCTACACTTTGTTCTTTGAGTTTTACCTCGAGATCTCCAGTTTTATATATAAAGAACTAGACATCTCGATAAGTATATTGGCTTATCGAGATCTCTAATCACTATACAAATGTTTTGACTTATCGAAGTCTCTGAGTTCTCTATAAGAGAATTTGTCTTGTCAAGATCTCATATCTTCATTTCTTCACTTTGGCTTATCGATAACTCTGAGTTCTCTAATGACAAGTTGGCATTGATAACTCTGAGTTCTCTAGTGACAAATAGACTTATCGATATCTCAGAGTTCTCTAGTGAAGAAATGACTTGTCGATATCTCCAATCTTCATGTCTTCAATTTGGCTTGTCGATATCTCTGAGTTCTCTAGTAGCTTTTCCTAACTTGTCGATAAGTCATTCTGAATTACTCAAATGACTTCTCTATAATACTTAATCTGTGACTTATAGAGAACTTGACTTAAGAATATTTTTCCCAAAACAGATTTATTCAACTCCAAGCTTCTTCACAATTCTTTTGAGGCATGATCTTCTTGATCTTCTTCCAGATAGAATTCTTAGGCTTGATACTGTTTACAGAAAAAGACTCCAGTCTGCCCTTGTACATTTTTACAGACTTAAGTGTTACAATACACAATACAAACATTGATTATCATACAACTTACTTAGGGTTGCCAATTTGACTTAGTCTTGTTATTGTCCAGGCAAGTCTTGCACAACATATAATCTACCCATTAACTCTATTTCCACTTGGGATGGATTTCTGTCTATCTTTCTTAAAAAATATTTTTCCAAACCATAAGGAAAACAGACTTAGGAATAAAATCCACCAAATTTCAACAAAATCGAAATGAGTCTTTTTGGAAGTATTTTGATAAATTTAAAAAGATTTTGTCTAAGTGTCCTCAATATGGTATAGAAAAATAGAGACTTTGTAAAATTCTTTATGAAGCCTTAGACAGTCAAACCACTGCTTTGTTAGAGTCTATGTGTCAAGGTAAATTTATGGATAAAAATGAGGAAGAAGCTTGGCAATTTTTTGAGGAGTTAAATGAAAAACAATGTTGTGGGAGTCAACTAGGGAACCCAATCTTGAATCTGAAAGATCTAAGGGCTTACAAGTAGTCGGTAACTCTATTGTAACTGAAGCTAAGTTAGCTACACTCACTAAATATCTAGAAGCCTTAGAAACCAACAATGTGTCTTCTCAATTTTCTATCTGTGTAAACTGTAGTTCTCCTAATCATGTGATAGACAATTACCCTGAAATTGAACAAGTTAATGCCATGTTTCAACCTAGAGTTAGGAATGATCCATATGCACCCACATACAATCCTGGTTGGAAAAATCACCCAAATTTCTCATGGAACCAAGGTCAATACAATCATTTTAATTAAAATTATCAACCTGCTTTTCAAAAGCCCAATCCTGGTCGATACCCAACTCAAAATCCCAATTCATATCCTCCTAAACTCTTGGTCATTATCCTTACTCAGTCCCCTTGAATCCTCCTGGTTTTAGTGAATCTGATAAGCTTTTGAATTCCTTAGAGAAGAGTATTGAGGCGGTATTGAAATCTCAAGCTAATATAACTCAATCTCAACAATTTTTCATGCAAACTCTGACCCAAGATAGACAGTTGCTAAATTCAAACACACAGGCCATATCTAAGCTAGAGGTCCAAGTTAGTCAATTGGCAAACACCATTAGTAAGAGAGAGAAAAATCATTTCCCTAGTCAACTCGAGGCTAATCCTAAATTTCATTCATATCAAAAGTCTCATAAAAATATAAACTCTGTAATCTCTCTAAGGTCTGGCAATCAATTCAACAATCATGCTGGTATTAATACTCATCAGGAAGATAAACTAACATCTAAATCAAATCCTCTACTCTTGAATCCTGGTATTCCATAATCTTCAAATCCTGAAACTTCTAAATCTAATGAGTCATCACCATCCAAAGAACCACCTTCAAAACCCCACTCTGATGCGTCTAGTGAAAAATTCTTTAAGCCTCAAGCTCTATTTCCTCAAAGACTTATCTCAAACAAACAATCTGCTCAGTTAGATAAGATTTTGGAAGTATTTAAGCAAGTCAAGATCAAAATTACTCTTTTAGATGCAATTTAACAAGTTCCCTCTTATGCTAAGTGTCTAAAAGATTTGTGTAATTATAAAGAACCGCTCATGTTCCTAAGAAAGCTTTCCTAACTTCTCATGTTATTTCTATCTTATCAAATCAAATCCCTGTGAAGTATAAGGATCCTGGTTATCCTACCATCTCGTGCGTCATAGGTAATACCTTCATTGATAAAGCTTTACTCGATTTATGAGCTATTGTGAATCTTCTTCCATTATCTGTCTATCAAGCTTTGGGTTTAGGTGAACTTAAAAATACTAGTATTACTCTTCAATTAGCTGATCGTTCTGTTAAAACTCCTAAGGGTATAGTTGAAGATGTGTTGATTAAGATTGGTGATATTATATCCCCGTTGATTTCGTTATTCTAGAAACTAATCGATCAAAAATCTCAAAAATCAAATTCCCATAATTTTAGAAAGGCCTTTTCTTTCCACCTCTAGTGCTTTGATTAACTGTAGAAATGGTTCGATAAAACTCACATTTGGGAACATGTCGATTGATCTTAATATCTTTAATGTAGAAAATCAACCTAATGATCCCTTTGAACAACCTGTAGGAGTTAACTTGATAGATGAGGTTGTGTCTTGGTCGAATCTTGAGGATAATGAAATTGAGTCGCTTCTTGAGGAAGAAGTTTCGCAAGAGTATGAGAGTAATAGAGAATTTCATGAGTTATATAAGAATTTCACTTGTGATAAGATGTTTGAGGAATTGAATGCCATTTGTTCTAATCATGAAACCCAAATTGATGATAGTTATTTTGATCTTAAGACCGTTGTTAAGATTTTTGTTGGTGAGCCAGCCACACTTGATCCTATTCAATCATTTCCCACTCTTAATCAACCTTTGGTAGTTGATAATGAAACCCATGATGTTCTTATTTCTAGTAGCAAAGTTCATAACCAAGAATTTCAAGTCATTAATCTTCTTAAATAACATAAGGAAGCGTCTAATTGGTCCATGAATAATGTTAATTCTATGAGTTTTATTTTGATGCATGGTCTTATCTCTTCAGTGAATTATATTGTTCTTATGGGTGAGTTTCACATGTGTGTTGATTGTGTTACGGAGGTAGTTTTGCCACGCTCTGGTATTGGTTAACAAATCTTTTTTTTGTGTGTCTCCTATAATAAAGTGTAGGTATGGGGGAGTAATTATGTGTGTGTGAGTGAGTATGTGTGTATGTGTGTTATAGGTAATTATGATTCTTCGCCAAGCCCTTATCAGGTATTCTCGTCCTTTTACTTTATCATTTTTCTCTCATTTGCATTCATTAAGGATAATGCATGATTTAGATATGGGGGAGGGGTTTAGTAGTACTTATATATAAAAAAAATCCAAAAAAAAATTTGAAAATTGAAAAAATAAAAAAATAAGAGATATTTTAGCTAAGTTGTCTAGTCCACTCTTGTTCTTTAATACTAGTTGGTGTTAACAGTTTTTCAAAACTTATATATATATAATGCCTTGAGATGATTTGAACGTAGTTGAGTAAAGTTGTCTTCATGAAACTTATGTCGAAAGAATTTTTGCTTAAGAGTCCAATACATCACATTTGCACAAGGTCTTTGTAGAAAAGATTGTTTAGGAAATTTTTCGATATCTGAGACAGAGCCCACATGTTGAAACAATGTCGAATCAAATTTTTGCTAAAAAAGAAAAGCAAAATCAAAAAAAAAATTGCTTGAATAAACTAATCGAATACCCAATATTCCTCACAAATAAAAAAAGAGATTGAGATGATGGGCACAAGTAGTATAATTGACTAGTCTTATTTTGTGGCCTTTGTTACTCGAGTAATTAAGTCCGTAAGGGTATTTCAAAACATTGTGCCCTAAGACCATCTGGTTTGGGAGTCATTGGCCCAAACTCACTACATGAGTGACATAGAAAGCCTAAGAAAATGGACATTGCATAGTCAATTATAAAAAAAGAACAAGAAAAAAATTATGAATTTTGGCTAGATACTTGTTTTGATAGAGATTGGGTCAGTTCAATATTGGTTGAAAAAGAGAAAATGTACTTACTCAATTGATTCTTCATAGACTTACTTTCACGAAACACCTTGGGATTTTGTGTAAAGGTTTAGAGTCGAGATAAATGAATTGTTGATACCTACATCTTGGCTATAATTTGACCAGTCTTAAAGGCATGTATTTTCCTAAAAATTCTCATGTTGACACCGATAAATGTTATTATTAATAGAGTTTGGACACTGAAGGGTTTTTAGCACATAAACGCAACGAAAACGTAAATTTAAATCTTAAAAAAAACCGAAACCCTCCGCAGGATCCATGCGAAAAATAATATTTAATTCGTAGTTCAGTATGTTTTCCTTAAGAAGCTTTACGTTAATGGAAAGATGGAGGTCTTTAATAGCGATCCAAGAACGATGAACATAAATTCCTAGCAGCTGCTCCTCAAGTGTGAAACACTCCACCGGCATTCACCAAGAGTACAATGTGATGGAGGATAAAGAGGTTGAGAGAATTAGTTGCCTCGCTCTTGTTCTACTTTAGAATTAGGGTTAATTATTTGGCTTGAGGCAAATAGGGTTTATAATAGTATATTTATAGGCAAAATTTTGAGCTGAAAATTTTCCATAAAATATTATTATTATTAACCCTTTAATTTATTATTCTTATTAACCAATTAACTAATAATTAAAACACCTTTTAATCATTAATCCATTTTCTAAACACTTTAGAAAAATAATTCTCTCACTTGATTTAATTTCCAAAATTAAATATTTAATTAATAATATTAAGAATTAATTAAATCTCATTTAATCAATTATTAAATCTGCTAATTAATTATTTATTTCACAAATAAATAATTACCAACCATTATTAATTAATTCCTCCACCATTAAATCATTCTCTTTTATGGTGTGGCCCTGTAGGTTCAATATTAAGCCGGTAGTAGAAATAAATAATAATAAAACTATTTTATCATTATTTATATAAATTCTCTAATTTATTAAATATGATTAATTAATAAATTAATCATGTTTATTCTACATCGTGAGGGATACTTCTCAGCATATCGCGACTATCCGGATAATACGAATTCACTGCTTAGAATACCAAGAACCTATTCAGTGAATAGTTACCATACAATTAATTCCTTCTACCCTACAATATCACGATTAAATACAAGGCATGGAACTTGTGTCAAGCCTATCTTATTTAATCATTTTCTTCCCCATTCACTATGCTTAGTTCAATTTAATGTAAATTAGAAACTCCCTTCTAATTTCATTCACTCTGGCCAGAGATTCCTTAACTAGTATAAGTGGATCAACATTGAACATTCTCTTCCTTCACTGGAAGGGGTAGATCCTTTATTGATCATACACTATCTTCGTGTACAAATTCCTATACCCAGTAGAGCCCTTATAATTGTCCCTGGTGACTAAGAACTAAACCAAAGCATAGTTCAGTGTACACAAGATGACTATGATGACCTCAAGTCTAAGGATACTTATACAACTATCACTATGTGAACAACTGCTGACACGTGAGTGAACTCCATCAGTTGTTCAGCTATGTGAGTCATGTTCAGTGAACTTATTCTATAATAAGCACTTACATACTAGCTATAGTGTCACCACACAAATGTCTATGAGAACATACATCATTCATAATGAAGCAAGCATAGTATGTACCGATCTTTGCGGATTACTAATTACCAGTTAGTAATCCTACGACCAGGAAATATTTAAGTTTAGAGTTATCATCTTTTAGGTCTCATTATTATGATCTCATCATAATCCATAAAAAGCTTTACTATAAACTATGGTATATCTTATTTAAACACTTAAATAGATAAAGCCCGCAATAAAACCAAAACAAGTCTTTTATTAATATCAATGAAATCAAAACAGATTACATAAAAGTTATTTCTAAATCATCATACATGACTGGACTTAGGACACATCTCTTTCAATCTCCCACTTATACTAAAGCCAATCACTCTAGTATCTAATACCCATCTTGTCTTTATGACGATCAAAGTGACTTTGAGAAAGTGGCTTTGTGAGTGGGTCTGCTACGTTGTTATGTGTGTCAACTCTCTTGATGTCTCCTCTTTCAATACAATACAAGAAATGTTACCGCACTCCCACTAACCTTATTGTAGACACATGGTTCATCTATGTTTTTGATAAAACCAAACTCTTTGATTGTCTCATCAAAACGGATGTTCCATATACGAGAAGCTTGCTTTAAACCATATATGGTTCGCAGCAGCTTACACACTAGGTGTACATTTCCCTTGGAAAGAAAACCCTCTGGCTGTGTCATATACACTTCCTCTTCAAGTTTCCCATTGAGGAAGGCCGTTTTCACGTCCATTTGCCAGATCTCATAGTCGTAGTAAGCAGTAATCGCAAGCAAAATCCGAATTGATTTTAACTGGGCTACAGGAAAAATAGTTTTATCAAAGTCAATTCATTGCCTTTGTCTAAATCCTTTTGCCACGAGCCTGGCCTTATAGGTCTCCACCTGCCGATCTGCTCCAATCTTTCTTTTGTACACCCACTTGCACCCAATAGGCTTAACACCTTCAGGCGCCTCAACCAGAGTCCATACTTGGTTGGTATACATAGATTCCATTTCGGATTTCATGGCACTATGCCATTTCTCTGAGTCAACACTACTTATAGCCTCATTATAGGTCACGGGATCGTCATCATCAATGATTGACAACTCATTGTCATTCTCAATGACAAGGCCATAATACCTCTCAGGTTGGAGAGACACTCTCCCTGACCTACGAATGGGCTGTTCCACAGAAGGTTGTTCAGTCTGAACAGGTGTTTCCACTTGATCTGTAGTAGTTTGTGCTACTTGAACTTCATCAAGTTCAATTTTTCCCCCACTGTTTCCTTCAAGGATAAACTGCTTTTCCAAGAAGGTAGCATGTCTGGAGACAAACACCCGATGATCGGTGTAAAAGTAATACCCTAAAGTCTCTTTAGGATATCCCACAAAATTATATTTTACAGATCGAGATTCCATCTTATCTGGGTCAACTTTCTTGACATAAGCTGGACATCCCCAAATCTTAACGTGTTTAAGACTCGGTTTCCTTTCTTTCCATATCTCATATGGAGTTTGAGGAACAGATTTGGAAGGCACTTTATTCAGTACATATGCTGAGGTTTCTAATGCATAACCCCACAAGAATACTGGAAGATTCACATAGCTCATCATGGACCGAACCATGTCTAACAAAGTTCGATTTCTCCTTTCAGATACCCCATTCAACTGTGGAGTATATGGAGGAGTCCACTGGGAGACTATACCATTTTCTTTGAGATAAGCTAGAAACTCTCCATTCAAGTATTCACCACCTCGATCTGATTGAAGAGTTATAATACTATGTTTGGTTTGTTTCTCCACTTCATACTTATATTCTTTGAACTTTTCAAAGGCTTCAGACTTGTGTTTCATCAAATACACATATCTGAATCTAGATCGATCATCTATGAAAGCAATGAAGTATGAAAATCCACCCATGGCTTGCATAGACATTGGTCCACAAACATCTGTGTGTACCAATCCTAGCAAATCTGCAGCCCTCTCTCCATGTCCACTAAATGGAGATTTGGTCATTTTACCCAATAGACAAGACTCGCATGTAGGATATGATTCAAAATTAAATGGGTCAAGTAACCCTTCCTTATGCAATGTCCGCAGTCTATTTTCACTAATATGACCAAGTCTGCAGTGCCACAAGAAAGTGAGATTTTTATCATCCCTTTTTCTTTTATTGGTATGTTCAATTTATAGTAAATTATGCTCTACGTCACATACATACATACCATTATTTAAAATACCACTTCCATAAAGAACGTTATCTCTAAGAATTGAACATTTATTATTCTGAATAACAAACAAAAATCCAGCCAAGTCTAACATGGGAATAGAAATAATATTCCTCACAATCGAGGGAACAAAATAACAATTATTTAAAACAATAGTCTTGCCCATAGGCATATGTAAATGAAATGATCCTACAGCTTCAGCAGCAACTCTTGCTCCATTTCCCATCTGTAGAATCACCTCCTCTTCTTCAAGAGTCCTACTTCTCCTTAGTCCCTGCAATGAATTGCAAATATGAGAACCACAGGCGGTATCTAATACCCAAGTAGAAATTTGACTTAGTGACATATTAACTTCGACCATGAACATACCTGAATCAGAAGCGGTAGTCTCACTGCCCTTCTTCTTCTTCAATGCTGCAAGGTAAACCTTGCAGTTCCTCTTCCAGTGCCCCACCTTGTTACAGTGAAAGCAAACAGCCTTGCTCTTGGGGTCTTCAGCTTTTGGTGGAACCGGCTTTTTCTCACCTACTTTCTTCTTCTTGGAAGGGTTCTTCTTCCTTTTCTTAGGATTGGAACCTTCACCAATTAGAAGAACAAAACTCTTCTTAGGGGGAAAATTCGATTCCGCAGTCTTCAACATGTTGTGGAGTTCAGGCAGGATGACATCCAGCTTATTCATGTGAAAGTTCACAACAAACTGCGAGAACGACCTCGGAAGTGATTGCAAAACCAAGTCCTGGCTCATCTCCCCATCCATGGCAAAACCAAGTTGTCTAAGACGTTCAATCAAATTGATCATCTTAAGTACATGGTCATTCACAGATGATCCCTCAGACATCCTACAACCGAACAGTTCCTTCGATATCTCATATCGAGCTGTCCTCCCTGCCATATCATACAACTCTTGTAGATGCATAAGGATAGTGTGAGCATTCATATGCACATGTTGCTTCTATAGCTCAATGTTCATGGAAGCTAGCATGATGCATTGAGCAACATTTGTATCATCTATCCACTTACGATACACAACATGTTCATCATTATGTGCATCGCTAGCAGGTTCAGTAGGCTTAGGTGAGTCAAGTACATATTCCAGCTTCTCAACCCTGAGAACAATTCTCAAGTTTCGAAGCCAGTCAGCAAAATTAGGACCAGTCAAATTGTGAGAATCTAGTATACTCCGGAGTGATAGTGCAGAAGACATAACGAATATAGTAAATCTGTAAATGATGAACACATAACAACACTTAGTAAATATTCAATTTCAATTCAAGACACTATATGAATTGGGTCTTTATTCATAAGTGGCTCCCACTAGTTTATCTAATTTATACAATCCCTAAGTGAAAATTAAGCATTCATAATGCTAGTGGGAATAGGGATTCTACATTCCATCACACAACCTCGGCTGTAGCACGAAACATCATGTGATGTTCAATAGGCAGATAACTCTTGTCAATTACATCTTATGTTATTCCCTAATAAAACTTTAGCCTCTTGAATAATTGAGTCACGGTTGTAGCACGACAAACTCAATATTCTAAGTCAAGTCTAACCCAACATTTCATACAATTGAATCAGTCTCCAACGGCCCACGGCTGTAGCACGTAATGACCATTAGATTCTAATTCAAAGTACACATCTCTATGTAATAGGCAAGTATTTCTTATTTTGAAATCAAAGCCCTCGGCTGTAGCATGAAACGACAATGATTTAAAAATAAGAACCACTTTCAACTATGTTGGAAGGCTATGACCGACACAAGCCCATTGTGTCATCAGCCAATTACTACTTGATATTATTTAATTTTAGAGGGATTATATTATGTTACAATAATAATCATATTACAAAGAGATTCTTCCTTTTAAATTAAATATTTCAAATCAATAATCGATAATCAGATGATTCCCAGATCGGGGGGAGCATTGTCAAGAGGCGTCACTTAATACACCTTTCTTACAGATAGAAATCTGCTTTTGACAGAATCATCCTTTCTCTCAATATTGAAAATTCATATTTAATTACGTGTTTCATAAACACAAGAATCTCATGATTATATTCATAATATTATTATTAAGGCAAGAAACGATTCCTATTCTAGATTTTCTAAAGCACGCCTTATATTGATTTAAGTTCACCTAAATCTATCATCGCATGGTAAACATAGGCATATATCTCATGTATAAAATTAAATAAACAAGTAAATGTAAAGTGTAATAAAGTAAATGTGTTTGGTTATGGCCCCATCCTATGTGATCTTTATCAAGCTCATGATAAAGATCAAGGTTAATCTAATATGGTGATGGAAATAAATACAACTACTTATTACATAAATCTTCTTCTTTGTTTAGACTTCTTGTATGCCTCGTCTTCTTCTTTGTATCACCTCCATTGGATAGCCTTCTTGAGTCTTCAATTACATTACATGATTGAAAGTAAAACTAATCTAATGAACTTACAAGAATAACTCGAGTTACATTCGAGATTTATGATTACAAAGATTGACGACATGCAAGTCGTATTTAAAACCAAAACCAAAACCATTACACTAAGGTCGAAAGGCCATAATCATCCACCATGATCATACAACACATAAAAGCATGTTAAAACACATAATCTGATCTTAACATATCATATTATCCATGATCTAATCATAAAATTTTTTTTGACAAAAATCAGAAAAATCAGAATCAAATCAGAAAAACAAGAATCACTGTTTACGGGCAGTAAAAGATGTCAAACACCTTATAGATGAGTCGTTGATAGCATTAGCTATCAGTTTTGTTCAGACGCTCGTTTACCTATGAAATAGGGTATTCGTTTGCGTAAATCGGACACCAGACCCAGATTTCAGCAAATCGGCAGCAGCCAATTCAGAATCCGTATCTAATATGATTCTCATAATTAGAATAAACATAAATCATGTATATATCAGTATATATATAGATTACATAATCATCTTATGATTATACAACTCACATGAATATCATATATTCAAAACCATACATATATAAGCATATTATATCAACATCAAATCATGGCGAATCACGTATATGCTCATATATCGAAAACAGTTAAACATATAAACGAATTAAAAACTTTTCGCAAGTAGCTCTGATGCCATTGAAGGGTTTTTAGCACATAAACGCAACGAAAACATAAATTTAAATCTTAAAAAAACCGAAACCCTCCGTAGGATCCATGCGAAAAATAATATTTAATGCGTAGTTCAGTATGCTTACCTTAAGAAGCTTTACGTTAATGGAAAGATGGAGGTCTTTAATAGCGATCCAAGAACGATGAACAGAAATTTCTAGCAGCTGCTCCTCAAGTGTGAAGCACTCCACCGGTATCCACCAAGAGTATAATGTGATGGAGGATGAAGAGGTTGAGAGAATTAGTTGCCTCCCTCTTGTTCTACTTTAGAATTAGGGTTAATTATTTGGGTTGAGGCAAATAGGGTTTATAATAGTATATTTGTAGGCAAAATTTTGAGCTGAAAATTTTCCATAAAATATTATTATTATTAACCCTTTAATTGATTATTCTTATTAACCAATTAACTAATAATTAAAACACCTTTTAATCATTAATCCCTTTTCTAAACACTTTAGAAAAATAATTCTCTCACTTGATTTAATTTCCAAAATTAAATTCTTAATTAATAATATTAAGAATTAATTAAATCTCATTTAATCAATTATTAAATCTGCTAATTAATTATTTATTTCACAAATAAATAATTACCAGCCATTATTAATTAATTCCTCCACCATTAAATTATTCTTTTTTATGGTGTGGCCCTGTAGGTTCAATATTAAGCCGGTAGTAGAAATAAATAATAATAAAACTATTTTATCATTATTTATATAAATTCTCTAATTTATTAAATATGATTAATTAATAAATTAATCATGTTTATTCTACATCGTGAGGGATACTTCTCAGCATATCACGACTATCCGGATAATACGAATTCACTGTTTAGAATACTGATAGGGATAAATAAATTATGTTTGTATAATTAAATACTGCATTAATTGTACAAACTGTGGGCTGCCAGGCCCGATAAAAAGATATATGATACTCAGACCAGAAAGGTTAAGCCTGATGGACCAGATCAGGTCTGATGGAATAAAAAAGGCCCAAAAAGCCCTGATTATTAATTAATTTCGTAATTAATTAATAAGGGAGAAATCAGATGTTGAAAAGAGTCCCGATGAGGATATAAATCCTTAGAGATTAGCCTCAAGGGGACCTAAAAAGATAAGGAATCAGCTTCCTACTTCCTAGGACTCCTAAGTCTATCCTAATTCAGAGGCTTATCCACCAAGTCTCCTATACCAAGTCCAATTCAAGGACTCCCACATCTATATAAGGGGTCTCACCCCACAGATCAGAACTACGTTTTTTGACTTGATCCTTGGCAATCAGCAAGGTACGTAGGCATCTTGTTAAGGCAGATTGAGTCACGAAACACAAGAGCAGTCAAATCGAGCCTTGGAGCTCACGTTCCTTAGTATTAAATACAGCAATAATATATAGTAGTTTTAATCCATAACATTTGGCGCCGTCTGTGGGAAAAACGCAACAACAACCATGGCGAGAACACGGAGAACAACCAGCACTCTGGAGGAGGGAACACCATCAGGGACAACCCAGGTGATTTCATCGACCGTGGAGGTTCCTCCCCATTCAACTTATGCATCTACTCAGGGGGAAGCCCAGACAGGGGCAACTCATCCTCAACCACAAGGGACAACTCCCCCGATTATTCGAGGTACGAATCCTCAAGTTCAACAAATACATATACCTGTGAATTCTCGACCCGTCGGGTATGAATATTCAACTATTGTTACTACTAACCCCCCTTATGGGATGCCCCTTTACCCTGAGATTGGAGGAAGTGGATATGCTGGGCGAAGCGAAGCACGAGGGCGGTCACCCCCCTATATACGAGGTTTGGATCCTATCCCTGAGGATCGGGAATTTTCTGGTCCATACACTGAGAGAGACTCCGAATCTTCGGATGATGAAGTAGCCCCGAGAAGGAGGCGTCCTGGAAAAGAGCCAATGACCGATGGAAGGCAACGCCCCCAAAGCACCCCAGGGGCGAATCCCCAAGAAGTGCAGGAAAAGATCAGGGCTCATGAGGCTGAAATCCAAAGGCTGAGACGTGATTTGGAGGCTCACCAAGCCACCAGATCCCACATACCTCCTAGGGGGAGAAATCCTCCTCCTATCATAGACCTGGATGGTCCGGTAAGAAGAAGGACTGCTGTCCCAAGAACTGATCCAAGCAATCTCCTTCCCCTTGGAGATCCTGATGATCCAACTCCACCCTTCACAGAAGAGATAATGAATGCCCATATCTCAAGAAAATTCAAGATGCCCACTATCAAAGCCTATGATGGCACGGGAGACCCCGCTAATCATGTTAGGACATTCTCTAATGCACTGCTGCTGCAACCCGTGAATGATGCTATAAAATGTCGGGCCTTCCCTCAAACCCTGTCGGGTATGGCTCAAAGATGGTACAGTCGCCTACCCCCAAATTCTATTGGATCATTCAGAGAATTAAGTCAGGCTTTTATTAAGCAATTCATCAGTGGAAGAGTCCATGAGAAAAGTTCAGCATCTCTTATGAGTCTTGTACAGGGAGCTAAGGAATCCTTAAGAGATTACCTGAATCGTTTTACAAAGGAGGCTTTAAAAGTCCCAGACCTTGATGATAAGGTAGCCATGATAGCACTGCAACAAGGAACTAGGGATGAGTTTTTCAAGATGTCTTTGGCCAAACGACCCCCTGAGAGCATGTTGCAGCTCCAAGAGAGGGCAGGGAAGTATATCAAGGTTGAAGAAAGTATGAGGAAGACCGTAGTAAGTAATGAGCCCACTGGAGGCAAGAAACGAAAAACTGATTTGGAGTATATCGCTAAGGACAAATATCCTAGAACCGAACAAAACCCTGATTCAACCCCCAAGAAGGGAGGACCTGGGCAAAAGTTCACTGAATACGCTAGGCTGAATGCTCCCAGAAGTCAGATTTTGATGGAGATTGAGAAAGACAGAGATATTCGCTGGCCTAAGCCCTTGAAGGCTGATCCTGCCAAGCTAGATAGGGGCAAGTATTGCAGGTTTCACAAAGATGTTGGCCATGACACCGATGAGTGTAGGCAATTGAAAGATGAAATTGAGTTTTTGATTCGAAAAGGAAGATTGAATAAGTATACTGGAGATGGAGGGGATAGAAATAATAATGGAAGGAAGAATTTTGAAGATCGTAGGAGGGACCAAGATGATCAGGGGCGGAATCCCCAACCTAGAGGACCAGTTATAAACACCATTTATGGAGGGCCGAGACCTCAAGGGCCTGTGATAAACACGATCTTTGGAGGTCCAACTGCTGCTGGATTGTCCAAAAATTCCAGAAAGGCATATACTAGAGAGGTTATGCATATTGTTGGAGAAGCCCCGAAGAGGGCCAGGACAGAAGTAACATTGGCTTTTGATGATTCCGACCTAGAGGGTGTGAAGTTTCCCCATGACGACCCGCTGGTCATAACACCAATAATAGGAAATAGCCCGGTTAAGAGGGTCCTTGTGGATAATGGTGCTTCTGTGGATATCTTGCTCCACGACACCTTTCTAAGGATGGGGTATAACGACTCCCAGTTAACACCAACCGACATGCCGATATATGGATTTGCTGGAGTAGAATGTCCTGTGGAAGGGATAATCAAGTTGCCAACCACCATAGGTACGGAGCCAAGGCAAGCAACGCAGATGCTGGATTTCGTAGTGGTAAAGGCTAGTTCAACTTATAATGCTATCATGGGGAGAACAGGGATACATGCCTTCAAGGCAGTCCCCTCTTCCTACCATTCAGTTATGAAGTTTCCCACCCGAAATGGGATTGGAGAAGAGAGAGGAGATCAAAAAATGGCTAGAAGCTGTTATGTGGCCTCTTTGAGAGCGGATGGAGTCGGGGGGCAGGTTCTTCCTATTGAAGATATGGATGTTCGAGAAAATGATGAGAATAGAGGAAGGCCAGCAGAAGAATTGGTTTCGGTTCCTTTAGATCCCAAGAATCCTGAGAGGATGACTTTCATTGGAGCTACATTAGAGGAGCCCCTTAGAGGGAAGTTAGTGAAATTTTTGCAAGAAAATAGTGATGTGTTTGCATGGTCAGCAGCTGATATGCCAGGCATAGACCCGGAGTTAATTACCCACAAGTTAAACGTGGATCCAAGCCGGAAGACAGTGAAATAAAAGAAAAGAAATTTTGCCCCGGAAAGACAAGAGGCTATAAAGCAGGAAGTGGAAAAGCTCTTAGAGGCTGGTTTCATTGAGGAGATTCAATTTCCGGAGTGGTTAGCAAACCCTGTAATGGTGAAGAAGGCTAATGGAAAGTGGAGGATGTGTATAGACTTCACCGATCTGAATGATGCATGCCCTAAAGACTGTTTTCCGCTGCCTAGAATTGATACTTTGATTGATGCCACCGCTGGACATGAGATGCTGAGTTTCATGGATGGGTTTAGCGGATACAACCAGATCAAAATGCATAAGGATGACATTTCAAAGGTATCATTTATCACTGACTTTGGTGTTTATTGTTATCTTGTTATGGCGTTTGGTCTCAAGAATGCAGGAGCCACCTATCAAAGGTTGGTGAATAAAATTTTTAAGGATCTTATTGGGAAGACTATGGAAGTCTATGTTGATGACATGCTAGTCAAGAGTCTAGTAAAGACTGATCATATAACCCATTTGAGGGAAGCTTTTGAGGTCCTGAGGTACCACAAGATGATGTTGAATCCCACGAAGTGTGCTTTCGGAGTAGGATCTGGAAAATTCTTGGGATTAATGGTCTCAAAGAGGGGAATTGAGGCTAACCCCGATAAAATAAAGGCAATCCTGGACATGGAACCCCCAAAAACTCTCAAGGATGTTCAGAAACTCACAGGAAGGGTTGCTGCGCTAGGACGATTCATCTCCAAGTCAGGAGACAAGTGCTTGTCATTCTTCAAGTCATTAAAGAACATTAAAGACTTTGTATGGAGTGAGGAAAATCAGAAGGCATTTGAAGAGTTAAAGAAGTATATGGGCCAGGCCCCGTTATTGGCCAAGCCAGTTCTGAGTGAAGTTTTATTCTTGTACTTGGCTGTTTCAGAAAGCGCCTTGAGCGCGGTGTTGGTTAAGGAGGAACTGAAAGTCCAGAAACCCGTATACTATGTCAGCAAAATCTTGCATGGTGCTGAGTTGAATTATTCAACTATTGAGAGATTCGCTCTAGCCTTGGTAATGGCTTCGAGAAAGCTGCGTCCTTATTTTCAGGCTCACCAGATTGAGGTGCTAACGAATCAGCCCCTGAGAAACATCATTCATAGTCCCAAGGCAAGTGGGAGATTGATTAAGTGGGCAATAGAGCTGGGAGAGTTCGATCTCAAGTATAAGCCACGTACGGCGATAAAAGCCCAGGCACTAGCTGACTTCGTGGTGGAATGTACCATACCCAACCAAGAAGTCGGGGGGCAGGAAGATACCATAACTCAAGACAAGGGAGTTGATAATGAAAGCAAGGAGAAGGATGATAAAGAGTATTGGGTTCTCTATTTTGATGGAGCATCAAAAACAAACTCCAGTGGAGCAGGGTTGGTTTTGCAAAGCCCTGATGGGTTCTTAATTGAGTATGCCATGAAGCTAGACTTCCCAACCACGAATAACGAGGCAGAATATGAAGCCCTGATAGCTGGCCTTGGTCTAGCTGGGACACTTAGAGTCAAAAATTTAAAGGTCCGTGGAGACTCAAAGCTGATCATATCCCAGGTAAAGGGAGAATTTGAGGCAAGGGATGATACGATGGCTAAGTATGTCCGCCTAGTAAGGGCTGTGATGACACAATTTGATGAATGTCATGTTGAACACATTCCAAGGGAAGAAAATGTTAAGGCAGATGCGCTATCAAAGTTTGCTTCATCTGAGATAGAAGAAAGTTCAGGAAGTGTATACTTCCGTGTTTTAAAGACGCGAAGCATAGATGTTAAGCTTGTGGCTCCCATAGGCCTGGGAACGTCATGGATCGATCCCATTAAGGCTCACATTCAAACTGGATGGTTGCCAAGCGATGCAGCTGAGGCACGAAAGTTAACTGTTCGAGCACTAAGGTACTCTTTGATAGATGGGATTCTATATAAAAGATCTTTCGTGGTTCCTTACTTAAGGTGTCTCAGGCCCGATGAGGCACGCTTGGCTCTTGAGGAAGTGCATGAAGGTATTTGTGGACAACACTTGGGGGGCAGAGCCTTAGCTCATAAGATAACCCGTTTAGGCTTTTATTGGCCAGAAATGATGGCTGATGCCAAAGAATATGCGAAGAAATGTGATCGCTGTCAGAAGCATGCACCAGTTTTTAGACAACCCCCCGAGATGCTGACCTCTATCAACTCGCCTATTCCCTTTGCAATGTGGGGGATGGATATTCTAGGGCCTTTTCCTATGGCCACGGCACAAAGGAAGTTTCTGATTGTAGCCATTGATTATTTCACCAAGTGGATCGAAGCCAAACCTTTGGCCAAGATCACAACTAAGCAAGTTGCACAATTCCTGTGGGAAAACATTATGTGCCGATATGGAATTCCCCGTATCCTCGTCACTGACAATGGAACACAATTCAACAACGAGGAATTCAAGAAGTATTGCGAAGAAAATGAAATTGAGTTACGGTTCACCTCTGTGGCTCACCCGCAAGCCAATGGGCAAGCGGAGGTAGCAAATCGGATAATCCTGGATGGACTAAAGAAGAGAATCGAAAAGTCAAGAAATAATTGGGTGGATGAGATACTTCCCATATTATGGGCCTATAGAACTACCTGTAGAGTCACGACAAATGCAACTCCTTTCATGTTGGCATATGGGGCAGAAGCAGTAGTTCCCGTGGAGATATCACATTCCTCTCCAAGAATTCAGGCTTTTGATGAAAAAGAAAATGAGGAAGGGCAGAAATTAGCCCTGGATTTAATTGATGAAGTGCGAGATAAAGCACATGCAAAGATAGTAGAATATCAGAAAAAAGCTTCATTCTACTATAACTTAAGGGTTAAAGAAAGGTTTTTTAAACAAGGCGATCTAGTCTTGAGGAAGATAGAAGCATCTGGTGTAGGACAAAAAGGGAAGCTTGCCCCAAATTGGGAAGGGCCATACAGAGTCAAGAGTGTTCAAGGTAGAGGAACCTACAAGCTCGAGACTATGGATGGTTTTGAAGTCCCGAGGACCTGGCACGCACAAAACCTGAAGGTTTACTACGTGTAAGATAGGCGAAGTACGATTCTCACTTGTCATTGTGACAAGTAGGTTTAAAAGCACCTGGAAGCTTTGCTTGCATAGGATTTTATATTCCAGTAGAATTTACATTGTCTAGTTATCATTGATTAGGGTCGAACCCATGCTATGTAAGGTTTTGAAAAACCAGACTTCAAACTGAAGAAATCGAAATTATTTCAACCTATGGATGTTTGAGTTGTGATAGCACTTGCGTGGCTAATTAGTTCAAGTTTGAATGCACATTAAAGTATCGGAAAGATAAAAAAGATGCGAATAAGGAGAATAACATATAAATAGCCCCGAAGGGTAATAAATTCTGGTACAAACAAAAGTTCAGGCATAAATTAGGGATGAAATTACAAAGTAAAAAACTACTCCTCCATGCGGGAGCCTTCATTCTCTTTCTCCTTGTCAGCACCTTCGGCATCCTTCGCAGGAGAAGCGGGAGGAGAAGCGGTGTTAGGATCCAAGATGCGATCATCTGGCTGAGGAGAGTCGAAGAGGGCGTCTATGCTGTCCTCTGACTCAGCCTGCTCAGGACTTATAAAGTCCTTAGGGTCGACTAAGCCCGGGTACTTCTCAGAAACAGCCTTCACGGCCGCATCCCATCCCTGAGTGAACTGTAGGGAGTAAAGACCCTCATCATGAATCTCCATGAGATTCCTAAACTTGTCAGAATCCATGTAGTCATCAATGAGCTTATCCTTATCGCTCCTAAGTTTCACCAGCTCGGAATGAGCCTTAGCCAGCTCCTCTTTCTTCGTGTCCAGCTTCTTTTCCAGGACTTTGGCTCTCTCCTCCCACTTCTTCATCTCCTTCTCAAAAACATCAGAGTTACCCTTCCAAGATCTAGCCTGATGGAGGGCCGCCTGGAAGTAGGTATTACTCTGCAAAGAAATATGTATGAGTTAGCACAAGTTCGTTGGAATACAAGAAAGTTGGGATTCAAAGAAGGAGAGAAAGAAAATTACCGCAGCTTGGGCTTGAGAACCCAGAAGCTCAATAGTCTCGATATCACTCCCCGTAACAATGTCAGTAAAGTCATGGGGAGTGACGGAGTGATAAGACCAATCTTTAGCGTGTTTGGTGGATCCAACCACCGTATCGCTCCTCCTGAAGCCCCAGTTAGGCCTGAAGGAATGTGCCTTAAGTGGAGGATCCACATCGTCCCCCAGCTCGACCACCGGGACATGGGGCTTAAGAAAAGAAGGACCGTCAGGTTTGCTCCTAGGGTCCCTGTTTAGCTTGGCCCTTTTCTGACGGCCTGACTCCCCCTCCTTAGGCCTGTTAACATTATTGATGGCCTCGCAAGCTGAAAGGAAAAGTAGAAGGAACATTAAAATCCAGAAAAAAAGAAAAAGTGCGATTAAAGAGAAGGAAAAATAATTACGCAGGTATAAATTTACCCTTATCACTGGCCTGGGAGAGACCAACTTTCTTCAAGGAAAACTCCTCTAAAAGGGTCCAGGTATCCGTTTTCCCATCATCTGAAATTAAGGCCTGGTAGGCCACCTCCTCCTCATCAGTCAATCTGATGGTACCTGGGCTCCCATCTGACACTTTACAAAAGGGCCTCCGAAAGAGTGTGGCCCAATCACCCCCAGCCCAGGTCAGCCTAACAAACTCATCCCTCCATTTAGGGTTGTTCTCGACTATAGAGTTACTATCAAAGATATGAGGAATTTTGGGCCGTTGGCGAATTAAAACCCATCCCGGTTGACTCATAGAACTATTATAGAATTGAAAAACTTTCCTAAAGACAGCTACGGAAAGAGGGAAGCTATTCCTAAGACAAAGGACCATAAAACAGATAATGTTCCTCCAGGCGTTAGGAGGGAGTTGACAAGGGTTGATTTGAACATCGGCTAGTAAACGAGGAATAAATTCGTGGAATGGGAACCTAAGACCCGCGGTCAGGGCTCCTCGATAAATGAACAGGGTATCCCCTTCCCAATTACAAGTCCTATCCCCAGGGGCGGCTGGAGTAATCCTAAGGTGGGGTGGAAGTCTGTACAGGGTATTCATAGACTCTATTCTACCATCTAACTCATGAAAAGTGTTACCATGATTATACGAATCTAACTCAGAGAGAGAAGGATATTCATCACCTCTCGAATTGATCATATCAATGAGAGAAGTATATGGAGATTGAATTTGAATGTTTGTACCTCTCTTGGAAACATTCATCTTCTGCAAACGAGCCAGGTCGCGGTCCGCCATTGATATGCTTCGTTTAAAAGCTTGAAACCCAGAAATACTTGAGAAACGGTGGAACTACGGTGGCTGTGTGCTCGCCGGAAATCGCCTACTCAAAGGGAGAACTCTAGATAAGTTTTTGGGAGAAAATGAGGAATGAGAAGTGAAGTGAGGATTCTCACTTCACACTACACTTATATAGGCGAAAAGCTCGGAATACGAGGCGTTTCTAGGCCCATTTAGCCAGGCCCAACCTAAAGGCCCGACTACAAGAATTATCAGGAACAATCTAGAAGCTCCTGTGGAATTTAAAAAGTCAAAAATCGACCAGAACCTTAATATGGTTCGATCAGAGTCCTGATCGATGCAAACGAGAGTCCTGATCGATAACTTATTCGAACAGGAGGGTAGAAATCCCTTAAGATCGATCAGAGTCCTGATCGATGCAAAAAAGAGTCCTGATCGATAACTTATTCGAACAGGAGGGTAGAAATCCCTTAAGGTCGATCAGAGTCCTGATCGATGCAAAAAGAGTCCTGATCGATAACTCATTCGAACAGAAGGGAAGAAATCCCATAAGTTCGATCAGAGTCCTGATTGATCTGGAAAAGATCCTGACCGATTCCTCAGTCGAGCAAGAAGGAAGAAAAACGCTAAAGTCGATCAGAGTCCTGATCGACATAGAAGAAAGTTCTGATCGATATGCTATTCGATCAGACTGGTCAAAAGTCACTTAATTCGATCAGAGTCCTGATCGAAATCGATCAGGAATTTCATCGACCAGAGTATAAGATCCTGAGCTAATTCAATCAGGAATCCTGATCGAAATCGATCAGGAATTTCGTCGACCAGAGTATAAGATCCTGAGCTAATTCAATCAGGAATCCTGATCGAAATCGATCAGGAATTTCGTCGACCAGAGTGTAAGATCCTGAGCTAAATCGATCAGGAATCCTAATCGATTTGGTTGCATCCTGATCGATTTGGATGCATCCTGATCGATTTTGGCTGCATCCTGGTCAATTTTGTATGCATTCTGATCGATTTTAAGCCAGAAATTAAAGGATAGATCCCAGAAATTAGGGAAAAAATCCAGAAAAATAAGGAAATTCCTTAAATATTTTCTGAAAAGTGTTATATTTTCAGAAACAGGGGAAAAAATCCAGAAAAATTAGGATAAATCCCAGAAATTAAGGGAAAAATCCAGAAATTAAGGGAAAAATCCAGAAATTAAGGGAAAATCCAGAAAAATTAGGATAAATCCCAGAAATTAAGGGAAAAATCCAGAAATTAAGGGAAAAATCCCGGAAATAAGGGAAAAATTCCTGGAAATTAAGATAATTCCTGAATAAAAGGAAAAATTCGTTGTGAATGTGTAGGTCGCTCCACACTTTACGGAAAAACGAAACCCTGTAAGGGAACAAATAGACTTAACTTCTGCGAAACCTAATCAATGTTTCCCAAAAGTTGGGGGGCAAATGATAGGGATAAATAAATTATGTTTGTATAATTAAATACTGCATTAATTGTACAAACTGTGGGCTGCCAGGCCCGATAAAAAGATATATGATACTCAGACCAGAAAGGTTAAGCCTGATGGACCAGATCAGGTCTGATGGAATAAAAAAGGCCCAAAAAGCCCTGATTATTAATTAATTTCGTAATTAATTAATAAGGGAGAAATCAGATGTTGAAAAGAGTCCCGATGAGGATATAAATCCTTAGAGATTAGCCTCAAGGGGACCTAAAAAGATAAGGAATCAGCTTCCTACTTCCTAGGACTCCTAAGTCTATCCTAATTCAGAGGCTTATCCACCAAGTCTCCTATACCAAGTCCAATTCAAGGACTCCCACATCTATATAAGGGGTCTCACCCCACAGATCAGAACTACGTTTTTTGACTTGATCCTTGGCAATCAGCAAGGTACGTAGGCATCTTGTTAAGGCAGATTGAGTCACGAAACACAAGAGCAGTCAAATCGAGCCTTGGAGCTCACGTTCCTTAGTATTAAATACAGCAATAATATATAGTAGTTTTAATCCATAACAAATACCAAGAACCTATTCAGTGAATAGTTACGGTACAATTAATTCCTTCTACCCTGCAATATCACGATTAAATACAAGGCATGGAACTTGTGTCAAACCTATCTTATTTAATCATTTGCTTTCCCATTCACTATGCTTAGTTCTATTTAATGTAAATTAGAAACTCCTTTCTAGGTCTTGGATAAATTTTAAATATGAACGTCTAAGTACCTTCTGCTTTGTGTGTGACTTGCTAGGACATTCCGATCGAGAATGTGGTATTGTATATGCAAATCCTGAGAAAATTGTGGAGAGATCATACGGGACGTGGTTACGAGCCCCTGGTAGGGGTGTTAAAAATCAAAATATTGGAACAAGATGGATACGTAATGCGGGGGAAGGAAGTCAAAATTGGAGGTCGAATTCTGGTGGAGCTCAGGCAGCTAACACTGCAAATCAGGCGGAAGATATGACTGCGAGATTTATGGAAGTGGATGGGCATATAACCGAAATTGAGGGAGAAACTGGTGTGATAAGGTATAATCAAGGAAATCAAAATCAGGGGCCTAAAAATATGGAAGTGAAAGATATGAGCGGGAAGATTTTTGAACAGGAAACAACTATCACGGATTCGAAACGAAAAAGAGGGAATGAGGAGATTAATGATAAGTCAGATGGGGTAATTAATGTGGATTCAACTGGGCTAAATATATCAAATATTGGGCCAAAAAACTTGATAGAGGCGGGACCTGGTGTGCAGGCCCGCCTACAACAATGAGTCTGATTGTATGGAATTTTTGTGGGCTGGGTAACCCGCGTACAATTCGTTTTCTCAAAGAAATTACCCATAAAAAAAGCCTAGTATTTTATTTTTATCAGAAACATTAGTTAAGGAAAATAAAATTAAATCTCTATGTAAACAATTGAATTATGCAAAGTGCTGTAGCGTTGATGTACAGGGGCATAGTGGAGGGCTGGCTTTGCTGTGGAAAAACGAAGGTGGATTTAAAGTTAATGAAGTTAATCGTCACTTCATAGACTTCGAAGTGGAGAATAATCAGGTGGGAAGATGGCGGTATACGGGGTTTTATGGTTGCCCTGAAAGATATAAGAGGCAGGAGTCTTGGGAAATTTTAAGGGGGCTGGCTGGAAAATCGAATCTCCCATGGTGCGTGTTTGGTGATTTTAATGACATGATGTGTGCTGATGAAAAGAGAGGGGGGAGGGAACATCCCCGTCACTTGCTTGAAGGTTTTACCATAACAGTCAGGGATTGTGCTTTGGGTGATCTGGGTTATGTGGGCGAGAAGTTCACGTGGGAGAAGTCTAGAGGGCAGCATAATTGGGTCCAAGAGTGATTGGATAGATGCTTAGCTACGCGAGAATGTCAACAAATTTTCCCTAATGCGGAGGTACAGGTGATGGAAGTAGCTACGTCAGATCATCTGCCGTTGTATCTGTACATTAATAAACATGTTTATATACCTAAACAAAAGCGTTTCCGGTTCGAAAATGTCTGGCTGAGGGAACAGGAATGCAGGAGTGTAGTTCGAAATAGTTGGGAGATGGGTACAGGCTTAGATATTATGGGTAAAGTTCAGTTATGTGGGATCAGGTTGCAAGAGTGGGGAGGCGGGATAAGTAACGAGTATAAAGCTAAGCTTCAAGGGTATAGACTTTTGCTGAGAAAACTGAGATCAAGAAGGGATACACAGGGAATTCAGAGGTATAATGAGACTCGTTGGGAATACCTAAAGCTACTTGAACAACAAGAAATTTACTGGAAGCAAAGATCTAAGCAGTTTTGGCTCCAGGAGGGAGATAAAAATACTCGTTTCTTTCATAGCTATGCATCCACTCGACGAAAAAATAATAGTATTGACAGAATAAAGGATGATAATGGCGAATGGAAGGAGACATCAGCTGAGATTCAGAGTGTTATCGAAGGGTATTTTTCTCAATTGTTTACAGCATCAAATCTGGATGGGCGACTATCTGATAGGGAGGTAGTTAATCGAGTATCGACATTGGATAATGATAGGTTACTGGCAGAGGTAACGATAGAGGAGGTTAAGCATGCGATTTTTGATATGCATCCGGAAAAGGCTCCAGGCCCCGATGGGCTAAATCCGGCGTTCTTCCAAGCCTTTTGGTCTATAGTAGTGACAGATGTGGTGAGATTCTGTCATACTTTTTTGAGTACAGGAGTTCTACCAGAAGGTGTTAATGAGGCGCTGGTTTGTTTGATTCCTAAGACTAAGTCTCCTCAAACAATGGGGGACTTACGTCCTATTTCATTGTGTAATGTTCTTGTGAGAATCCTTTCTAAAGTTATGACGAATAGATTAAAACCCTGTTTGAAGAATATAATTTCAGAAAATCAAAGTGCCTTCATTGAAGGCCGACTACTTACGGATAATGCGTTAATAGCTTTTGAGGTTAACCATTATATGAAGCGTCGTACTCAAGGAAGTAATGGAATAGCAGGATTAAAATTGGATGTTTCAAAGGCGTATGATCGTTTGGAATGGGGTTTCATTAGAAATATGATGGAAAAATTTGGCTTTCATCGAGAGTGGATTAGTAGGGTTATGACGTTCATTGGATCCGTATCGTATAGATTTTTACATAACGGGGAGCAGTTTGGGTGTGTGGTTCCGAGTCGTGGAGTTCGACAAGGGGACCCGATTTCTCCGTATATCTATATCATGTGCGTTGAAGGATTGAGTGCTATTATTCGTAGAAATGAGGAGGCTGATTTACTACATGGGTGTCGTATTGCTAAAGGAGCACCAATGATATCGCATCTATTATTTGCAGACGATTGCTATCTATTTTTTAGAGCAACCGGATCAGAAGCCAATGTCATGAAACGTATCTTGGACAGGTATGCAGATGTCTCAGGTCAAGTAATAAATTACGGTAAATCTGCCATCACTTTTTCTCCGAATACAAAACAGATAGATCATGTTGAGGTTTGTGAACAGTTGAGGGTTCAAGTCATTGATCAGCCTGGAAAGTACCTAGGTATTCCTATGCATATTGGTAGGAGGAAAAAATCAGCGTTTGCTTTCTTGGTGGACCGAGTGGAGAAGAAGTTACAGACATGGAGCTTGCAAAATATATCGAAAGATGGTAAGGTCACTCTCCTGAAGACAGCAGCCCAATCTGTGCGAAATTTCTGGATGAATCTTCTATTAATTCCGTTGGATGTTTGTGATGCAATAGAAAAGAAGATGAATGCTTATTGGTGGGGAGGAGGGCAAAATCAGAAGGGGATTAAATGGATGGCTTGGGATCGTTTATGCGAAGTGAAGGAAGGGGGAGGATTGGGCTTCAAAAAACTAAGGGAGTTTAATTTAGCGATGCTAGCTAAACAAGCTTGGAGGTTGATTAATAATGTCAATCCATTGGTGACAAGTTTTATGAAGGCACGGTATTATGCTGACACGGAGTTCTTTGATGCAAGTCTGGGAGCTAATGCTAGTTTCATGTGGCGGAGTATATTGGCAACACAGGAAGTGGTGAAGCAAGGGGGGAGGAAGAGAATCGAGGATGGTATGGATACTCGAATATGGAAGATTCCGTGGTTGCCTTGTCAAGAGAATGGCTTTATCACGAGTGAGGGTCATCAGGAACTGAGCACCATGACAGTCAATACATTGATGAAAGACAATTCCCGAAGCTGGGATGAAGATATTCTGCTAGACTTATTTAATGATCGAGATAGACAACTGATCTTACAGGTCCCTCTATCAAATCGAATTACTAATGACTCTTGGTATTGGTCGTTGGATAATGATGGGGTTTTTTCTGTTAGAAGCTGTTATCGTCATCTAAGGGGGGAACGTGAGTATGCAGATAGTTCTTTTTGGAAGAAGCTTTGGGGACTGAAATTACCTGGTAAGGTGCTGAACTTCTTATGGAGGGCATGTCGAAATGTGTTACCTACAGCGGAGGCTCTGGTAGTGAAACGTGTTAATGTGCAAGCTAGTTGTTCATTGTGTCATGCTCAGGTAGAAGATACAATGCATACGTTGGTTGAGTGCTGTTTTGCGCAAGAAGTGTGGCATAACATGGGTATCCAGGTTTTATGTCAAACAAATATTGACACATCATTTCTGCAGATTATGAAACAAGTGTTTAACAGGAGTAATAACAATCAGTGTGCACGAGTAGGTCTGATGTGTTGGGGGCTGTGGGTGCGGCGTAATTCATGGGTCTGGGATAAGAAGAATATTTCAGTCTTTGGGGTTAAAACCATGGTGGACAACCTGTTACAGGAATGGCAGCGGGCTCAGAGGGTAACCAAGAGCAACACAACAAATACGCAGGTAAAGAAATGGTGCAGACCCCCACAGGGGTGGGTAAAAATAAATGTGGATGCTGCTCACCGACCTGGCAGCAGGACTGGAGGTGCAGGCTATGTTATTCATGATGATCAGGGTACATTTCTTCGTGCAAAGGCTGGTAGACTTACAGGATGCTTGTCAGCCAGAGAAGCTGAGGCATTGAGCTTCAAGGAGGCTCTAGCGTGGACAAAGGGATGGAGGGTACAAAGGTGCATCTTTGAACTGGATGCGAAAGCTGTGGTTGATGCAGTTCATGGTCCTCGGAAAAACTCAAACTTTCATATGATTATTGAGGATTGTGTAGATTTACTCAAACACTTTGAGGAAGTGTTAGTGACTTTTGATCACAGATCTGCGAATAAAGTAGCCCATGCCCTAGCACAGGCTGCTTATTCTATGCCAGATTTTATAGAGTGGTGTAATGTAGCTCCAGACTTTATTTGTAACCTTATTGCTGAAGATTATTAATGCAAGTTCGACCTTTTCAAAAAAAAGAAAAGAAACTCCTTTCTAATTTCATTCACTCTGGCCAGAGATTCCTGAACTAGCATAAGTGGATCAGCATTGAACATTCTCTTCCTTCACTGGAAGGGGTAGATCCTTTATTGATCATACACTATCATCGTGTACAAATTTCTATACCCAGTAGAGCCCTTATAATTGTCCCTGATGACTAAGAACTAAGCCAAAGCATAGTTCAGTGTACACAAGATGACTATGATGACCTCAAGTCTAAGGATACTTGTACCACTATCACTATGTGAACAACTGCTGACACGTGAGTGAACTCCATCAGTTGTTCAAATGTGTGAGTCATGTTCAGTGAACTTATTCTATAATAAGCACCTACATACTAGCTATAGTGTCACCACACAAATGTCTATGAGAACAGACATCCTTCATAATGAAGCAAGCATAGTATGTACCGATCTTTGCGGATTACTAATTACTAGTTAGTAATCCTACGACCAGGAAATATTTAAGTTTAGAGTTATTATCGTTTAGGTCTCATTATTATGATCTCATCATAATCCATAAAAAGCTTTACTATAAACTATGGTATATCTTATTTAAACACTTAAATAGATAAAGCCCGCAATAAAACCAAAACAAGTCTTTTATTAATATCAATGAAATCAAAACAGATTACATAAAAGTTATTCCTAAATCATCATACATGATTGGACTTAGGACACATCGCTTTCAGACACTTGCTAGAGTATTTCACAAATTTTATGAGCACATCTTCTGTAAACCCTTAGGAGACAACACTCCTCTTGTAAAGATCGTCTATGAGTTTAACGAGTTGGTAAACCTAAAATTTCCCGTCACGCCTACGAAAAGGAGCATATGACTTTTCTTAGTTAGCATTTTTGTTTTTGTTTTTCTCGAGGACGAGCAAAAGATAAATATGGGGGCATTTGATAGGTCCATATTATTGCATATTATTAATATCTATTTTATGTCCGTTTTCGTAATTTTGTTAATAAATAAATTGTTTTACTTTTTTTTGTAGAAAAATAAATAAAATCAGAATTTGAGTTAGAAAATGTGCAAATAATGAAGGAGGTGGACTATTATAAAAGTCAAAGGAATTGGAAGATAAATAGAATACTTATTGGAGAAGAAGAAGGATTTACTTTAAGAATCATACTTGTATTCCGAGACCCAAACCCTCATATTTTCCCTATATATATGGGTCTCTTACCCTCTTGTATTTTAGACATTCCAAGACCCCAAGACACATCCCAAGACCCGAAGGCACATCCAACACCCCAACACACCCAAGACATCCCAACACACCCAATTAGTTATTTGTTTTGTTCATCGTTTTATCATGTGTAGCTAAAGTTGTTACCTCAGATGAAGATGAAGTTAATTTAATTGCTTTGATATCTTCTCGTTCCTATTATTTGATTCTCATGATTTTTCTTGGTGCTTAATTGTTCAATTAACAAAATGATTTTGATATATTATTGTTACCAGATTTATTTTTCATAGCCTATGCTTGCTCCATGATATTTTGATGGGTTATGGTTACATAACAAGTTTCATAGTATATGCTTGTCTCATTAATTGATATACATTATTTTTGTAAAGAAAAGAGAATTGATTTTAGGGCGAGTTGATATTAATTGTGACTGATTAACGGATGCGGATTCCTAGGGTTTTCATATTATTTGTTATTTGCTAATTAGATTAAACAAATCTCATCTCAAATCTCATCTCAAATCTCATGTTCCCTAAATCTGGCTACAAAAACTTCAAAAAATTGCAACCAACTTATACCTTCTCTGCCAATTATGAAAGACTTGTACCATGACGTAGGTACCCTAGACAAATGCATTGCAGCTATATCAGCTCTCCTCTTATCAGTAACCTCATAGATATTGAAATACTCCTCACAATTCCTCAACCATTCCATGGAATCACTCCCTTCTTTGAACACAGGAAATGTTAACTTAAGATGCTTCAAACTCTGATTATCATTGTACTGCTCCCTGTACACTCCTGCTCCTTCCTTCATCTTCTTCCTTAAAATTATGATGATATCGCCTCTGTCTTTCAAAGGCAGCATGTTGAGGATCCTTGCACAGTCCTTTCTTGTAGGAATTAGGAGAGACATTTTCCTTATACCCCTCTTCATCACTTCCTCCATAAACATTCTTCTTATACTCTTTTTCTTGCCTTCTACTCAATCCTATCACTAGCTTTTCAATCTGCTCCTGCAACCTACTTATCTGATCCTAAGTTCCAGAGATGTGACCTTGCAGATCATGTTGCAACATGTTCAGAGTTCCTTGTTGTGAACTCTCAGCCATATCATGGCTCTAGTAATAACTCATTCTCCTTCACAATTTCTCAAACACCTGGTAGGAAATGACTACTACTTCTCCAATTAATCAGATTTACCACCACAACACTTCACCACAACCAATTCGACCACAGAATGCTATTAACAATCTAAGCAATTAACAATAATTCTCCTAACACCAAATCAACAATATATTCACTAGAATAGTGAATCTTAGCTACTAAACACAACCAACATAGTAATAACTTGCTATATTTGTGTTTTTCTCCAAATAACTCCACTAATTACAACTAATAGCAAGTAAACGAGCATTAAACAACTAACACACTTCAGAAATTATGTACTAACAGCAGTAAATCACAGATCTAACAGAAAAAATGAAGAACAATGCACATGGACTGTTCTAAGCAGATCTCTGTGGTTACAGCTGCGATTACTGAGGTTCTAAGCTCGCACCGCTCGGAACTGATTGCACAACTCATAGGAAGTAATAGTAGATCGAAAACAAGTGCTCCGATACCAACTTGTCATGCCTTAACAAGAAATTTTCTAGTTTTTTTTATGTTTTGTGATTTTCTAGGGTTTATGAGTGATATAACAGTAAATCAAGTAAGAAAATAGAGGTTTTGGGACTAAAATGGTAGAATTTAGATGATAAACAAGCATAGAACTGACAGGTTTCTAGAGAGAGATAGAACTAACCTAGAGAGAGAAACAGTTAGACAGAAAGAGAGAATAACAAAATTTTAGAGAGAGAAAGAGATTGGCGGAAAACTGATTTCCATTTTCTAAATATTTGATCATACATACCATATGGGATATAAACTGCTGGTCTATTTATACTAATACTTCTACTATAGTTATTAAAAGACTATAGTACCCCGTACTAATAATACTACTAAATCTATGCTTTTCCTGGCATTTGGTCGTTAAGACAATGGAGTTGTCTCCGAGTCATCTCTATTTGCAACGACATGTATCAAATATCCGTGATTTCACGTGGTGTATAATGAAAAATAACTCTTTTTTTCTAGAGAAGCTATTTTAGGTTATCTATTCATTCATATTTTTTTAAGAGATAATATTTCCAATTCAGTCTTCTACGAAATGGAACACGTAGGTATGACACATTTTGAATCTTTCAAAGTTCAATTGTTTTAAATTGTAATGTTTAGTAGGATTTCCATGTATCAAGCACTTCATTTTAGATAGTAGTGTTGATCTAATTAACCTGACTCACAGAAAACAAGAAGGCTTCGGGACAAAGAAATAGTACCAACGCTCCGGTACTAGTACGAGGAAACATTAATGTCATGTTTGTTTCATGATATTAAGTAGGGATATTGTTATAGGGAGAATTTCGTATAACAATGTTGTGGAGGTTAATGGGCGGAACAAAGATCGAGGACAGTGTTTGAGGGCGGAGGAAGGTTGTTTGGTGGTGGCTGAGCTTGTATGTAGACTCCTTAATAAAGAATAGGGTTTGTTATTCTCTATCAAGTGTCGACTCCTGTCTCATACAAGTGCCTACGTACCCTATTTATAGGGATCAAGCCTTACGTAGTTCTTGGGGAACAAGTCACGTAGGCTAGGGTTAGGACTCTTCAGCCCGTGCAGCCCAAGCCCACGATAAAGTCAGGCCTTCAGCCAATTAGTCACGTAAATCTCGATCGGCTCCACACGCTTCCTACAATCTCGCGGCATCTCCGCAATCCTTCCCGTGATCGTAGGAACAACCCGTGTCGACCCCGAAATCTACGAGCAACTCAGTCATCTATGAGTCACTTTCCATGTTGCACACAAAGTCTTTCGATGCGGCCCGGCCTGGTCACCTCGGCCCGCACCGCCTTCAAATAATAAATATAATGTTACCTCTGTTTCTATAAGATGTGGGCTCATGAGCTCAGCCCGCGTATGGGCAGCTAAGCCCACCTCGCATGAAGGCACCTGAGCCCACCTCGCGTGGCCACAACCGAGCTCAGCTCGCATATGAGAGCCCATATGACAAATATGAGCTCACCTTACATGTGTGAGCCCAGCTCGCATGTCCTCACTTGAGCCCAGCTCGCATGTTTGAGCCCAGCTTTCATGTCATGAACCCAGCTCGCATGTAAACTCAGCTCGCATGTTATGAGCCCAGCCCGCATGTGAACCCAGCTCGCATGTTGCGAGCCCAGCCCGCATGTACTGGCCCAAGTCATATAAATCCATGGTTCTAGCCCACACACAAGAGTCCAGCTATTTAGTGCACCCACAGGGACCTGTTTAGGGCCCATGGCCGAAAGCGGGCATAACATATATGATTGTAATTCTTTAAATTTTTCAATTACATGTTTGTTTTATAAAAAAATAGTGAAGGGTTATCCAATGATTAAAACTCTTTAAATTGTTCTATCCCATGTTTGTTTTGTTGGAGTAGAGAATATGAATATAACCCCCTCTAATACTTGTGGAAGGAGGTATTGTTTTATCCCCTCTTACAAATCACTTTTTAAAGAATTATAATCCCCTTATTGTAATCACATGTGAAACAAATATATGATTGAAAATTTTAAATAACTATATTCCACTTCCAAATACTATTTCTCAAGACAAACATATTATAAAATTTTAAAGGATTATAGTCCAATATTATACTTAATCCTTCCAAACAAACACGAACTAGAAGATTGAAAACAACAAGGGTTATTAAGTCCATTTCGTGAATGGTAAATCCTGGCTCTATATCATGTGCAGCTAGAATCAAAAACGGGTATGGAGCCGAATATGTTGTATTAAGAATACGATTATATAAGCAACTATAATCAAAGTACTGGCTGTTTTTATTTGTAGAAGAACTGTATGAACGAGTTGTATTAACCCTTTTGTATGCCCTCTTTTTTACTAACATTCTAATAGTGTAAACTATATTGAGCTGAAAGCTCTTTTTTGAAACTATACGCGATATGATTATTTTATCTAAATAACTAATTTTGATGAGATTAATTATTTCCGAATTATTATCCCTAATTATAATCACATAAAACAAATATTATGGCTCACGGTTTCAGTACGAGGAAGCACCAAGGCTCCAGGGCCTACGATTGGCATAGGTAATATGATCCTTCATTTAAACTTTCAAATTAAACTTGATGTAATTTCGTAGATTTTGTAGTTCTAGTTTTGGTGGGAAATTTATGCTTGTCGCCTGTTAGAGAATAATACATGGAAATGTTTTTCCACATTCTAAAATTCTATATATAGCACTCTACGAACCCTCTTATATCATAGAATCATGAAGAATCATTATTCAAAAATATAAAATATATAGTTTATTTCAATTTTCATCATATATAGTTATAAATTTTAATTACCAATTTAAAAATCGAAGTTACACAATTTTTTTATTTAAAATTTATTGAAATGTAATGAATTTTTTTAAATTGATTATATAGTAAAATCACAATAGAAACGCACTTATTAAAAATTATTTAACTATAGAATCAAATTTAATAACAATTATTTTTTTAAATTTAATTGCTAATTTTTTTTATTATATTGAAATATAATTATTATAGAAATCATCGAATTTTACATTTTTTAAAATAAAAAATGAGATTTTATCATGAAATTAATGGTTCTTCACAATTTTCCATATAATGGTTAATCATGGAGTAAAGACCTCTATATATATATATATATATATATATATATATATATATATAGTCAAATGATCAAATATAAATCAAATTTAAAATACAACAAGCTAATTTAAATCAAGTCAGTAGAAACTAATCTAAGTTATTACATCAATCTAATATAATGGACGTGTAAAATATCACACCAAGTAATATGCATCCTTCCACACAAAATATCAGATATTTTTCTCCATTTTTAATTTAATTTTTTCCGTCAAACGACAATTTATTTTTAAAATCCAACTTGACTGTATTTTTCTAAATCTCCCAAAGATCAATTAAATATCACATATGTGTTATAATTCGAAATAATTGAGAAATTTTTTATTTTAGTTTTTAATATTATAACAGACTTTTTATTTAAGAAACTATATAAAGATGATTGGGGAACGAACTATTCTAACCGGGTAGCCTAGTAACTCAACATACACCTTTGATTGAATGGCAACCAACTATCCAGATTAAATAACACAACACTGCTACCAATCTTATAACTACTTTTCAATTTTTTAATATTATTTTTCATTTCTAAAATTAGTTTCTCACCTTATCATATAGAAATAAACACACCAGTGAAATAATTAATCAGTTTCCCATATTAATGTCATTTCAAAACCCTAGTCTCTTAAGGTCATTTGGCAAATATGAATCATTATAGTCTTGGCTTATGCCATGGTTTGAGTGTCGCTAGAGTTTAGTCTTTGATTAGTCTCGACTTATTACTAGTCTCTGATTACTGTCATCGTTTCACATTCATTCACCGGATCTATCTAATGGAAAATAACCAAAGCGCAGTTCAAGAAATGGAAGAAAGGTTTGCGAGATTCAAAATGGACAATGAGGAGGAAGGGGGCATTTCTTATGAAGAAGCTACGGAGGAGTTGTCTGAAATTGATGTCCGGTGGTGTTTGGTGGGCAGATTTCTGACGGAATCACCTATCGATTTCCAGGCAATGAAGCACAGGATGGCAACCCTATGGAGACCAGGGAAGGGAGTTTATATCAAAGAAGTGGATCATAACAGATACATCTTTCAGTTCTACCATGAGATTGATATTGCAAGAGTAATAGAGGGGAGTCCTTGGACTTTTGGCAGATTTTACTTGATTCTTGAACATATGAGAGAAGGAGACAATCCTCGTACGATGGCAATCAATAATCTTGACTTGTGGGTTCAACTCCATGGAATGCATGCAGGCTTCATGTCTCAGCGAGTAGTAACAAATGTGGGCAACTACATAGGAAATTCTTGGAGTCTGACAAAAACAACTTTGTGGGAGTGTGGCGTCAGTATCTCAGGGTTCGTGTTAAGATTGATTTGAGTAGTCCGTTAAGGAGAAGAATGAAACTACGGAAGAGCCAGACGGACTGGTGTTGGGTAAACTTTAGATATGAAGGAGTCCCAACTTTTTGCTTTATCTGTGGGATAGTAGGGCATGGAGAAAAGTTCTGTGAGAAAATATTTGACACTCCGTTGGAGGAAATTGGAAAACCTTACGGCGCATGGATGAGGGCTGAACCAAAACGTCGCAGTCATACCATGGGATCCAAATGGTTGAGAGAAGGAGGTAAAATTCCGGGAGATTTTCCGGCGGAGAAAACCGGGGAAGCTGGGAGAGAAATTGTTGGCGCAAATTCCGCAGCTAACAACCCTGATCCCGTAAAAGCGGGTAACAAACTGGATATGGTGGATAATTCTCAAATGATAGAGGTTGGCGGAAATCCTGGGATAGGAGGAAATATTGGCGAGAAAAATGCCTCTACAATCATAAATATCTCAAAAGATATAAATGAAACGGATAACGGCATTTCAAATGAAGAGAATGGGCTGCACATAATGGATCCAAAAAGACGTCGAATTGAAGAGCCCAAAGAAAGAGGGCCTATGGGGAACCCAAGTGCTGATGATACAGATATGATAGAGGAAGGAAGTTCAAAAAACGGGTATATGGTGGGCTCTGCAATGCAGACCCGCCTATCATTATGAAAACCCTCAGCTGGAACTGCCAAGGGGTGGGCAACCCTTGGAGTATTCAGTTCCTTTCCGACGTAGTACGTCAAGAACAGCCCATGTTTATTTTCTTATGTGAAACTTTAGCAAAAAAGTCGAAGATGGAGTGGATATAGCTTAAACTAGGGTATCAAGGTATGTTTGTCGTGGATGCTATAGGAAGAAGTGGGGGCCTTGCTTTACTTTGGCAGGAGAGTGATCAGGTCGAATTGCTGGGTTTTTCTCAGAACCATATTAACGTAAAGATCAACATGGAGAATGGGACGTCCTGGCGGTTGACGGGTTTATATGGAGAACCAAATAGAGCTTTACGTAGTCGAACCTGGGACTTGCTTCGAAACCTTTCTAGGGATTCAAACCTTCCTTGGTGTGTTATAGGAGATGTAAACAATGTGCTTGATGTAGGTGATAAAGCGGGGGGCTCTCAATACCCTAGTTGGTTAATAGATGGGTTTAATGAAGCAATTCAGGATGCTGGACTTATAGACATGGAGTTAATAGGGCACCAATTCACATGGGAAAGGGGTAGAGATACAGCTGATTGGATGGAAGTGCGGTTAGACAGAGCATTGACAACTTCAGAATGGCTGTTAATGTTCCCTATGGCGAAACTGTACAATATGGAAGGGACAGCTAGTGATCATAGTCCTATTCTGTTAGTTCCACAAGTTAGCTCTAAAGTAAGCGCGCCTTATCGTTTTAAATTTGAGAATGCTTGGCTGACGGAGCCTGTGTGTGAAGTAATTGTTAAGGATGGTTGGAATAGTGATCATGAAGCAAGTATTCTACAAAAAATAAAAACATGCAGCCATAGCCTAGCGATCTGGGGACGGGAGATCACTGGAAATTTCAGTGGTAGAATAAAAAGATGTAAGGAAGAGATGAAGAGATTCAGAGGTGGACGAGATGATGACTCGAAGGCCCGATACAAAGAAGCTAAAAAAGAGTTGATGAAAATCTTAAATCAGAGAGAGATATTTTGGAGACAAAGATCTAAACAGTTGTGGTTGCAAGCGGGGGACCAGAATAGTAAATTCTTTCACAAATATGCTTCTCACAGAAGGCGGAATAACCAGATAGAGAAACTCAAGAATGAAGATGGTCAATGGCTGGAATGGGAGAACGGATTGGCAGAGCTGAT
Organism: Apium graveolens; assembly: GCF_009905375.1. Taxonomy (NCBI): domain Eukaryota; kingdom Viridiplantae; phylum Streptophyta; class Magnoliopsida; order Apiales; family Apiaceae; genus Apium; species Apium graveolens. The sequence continues at coordinate 49,831,900 of NC_133650.1, read as the reverse complement.
GTCGGAGTATTTTTCTAGTTTATTTTCAGCAACAGTGGTTAATTGGCAGGAGGTGGTTAGCTATGTGCCTACTTCAATCACGAGTTTTCAGAATGAGGAGTTGCTAAGGCCGGTTTCGGTTGAGGAGGTTAAGGAGGCGCTTTTTCAGATGAATCCGGACAAAGCTCCTGGCCCTGACGGGATGACACCAGGGTTTTATCAAAAGCGTTGGCAGATTGTGGGTCATGATATAGTGGAACTGGTTCGGAATTTTTTCGAAACAGGTACAATTCTGGAGGATCTGAATGCTACTAACATTGTTCTAATTCCCAAGAAAAAATGCCCAGTGGTGGTAGGAGATCTAAGACCCATTTCTTTGTGCAATGTTTTAGTGAAAGTCATTACTAAAGTTGTTGCAAATAGATTGAAAACCATGCTTGGTCAGGTTATCTTAGAAAATCAGAGTGCTTTTATGTCGGGCAGGCTAATTTCAGACAACGTGTTGGTTGCTCATGAGGTAATGCACACCTTGAAATGAAAAAGAAGAGGAAGAGATGCCTACATGCCTTTAAAGCTAGACATGAGTAAGGCCTACGATCGTATAGAGTGGAGCTTTCTAGAAGCTATTTTACTCAAGATGGGGTTTGATGGTAGGTGGGTTCACCTGATATTGCAGTGTGTCAAATCTGTCTCGTATAATATTGTTCATGCTAGACGAGAAATATGTCCAATTTGTCCAAGTCGTGGCCTTCGACAAGGAGATCCGTTGTCTCCATACTTATTCATTTTATGTGGGGAAGGTCTCTCGGCAATGCTTCTTAGTTATGAAAATAACAAGCTGATACAGGGGGTTAAGGTTTGTAAACGAGCCCCTAGTATAACTCATATGTTGTTTGCCGATGATGCTTACGTTTACTGTAAAGCGGGTGAGAGTGAAGTGCAACAGATAATGGAAATCCTGGAGAAATTTGAACTCGCTTCTGGCCAAAAAGTTAACTGGTCCAAGTCCTCAGTATTTTACAGCACAAATACCAGGGCGGATACTAGACAACTTTTGTGTGACACCTTGCAAATAGAGGAGGCCAATGAAAATTGAAAGTATCTAGGGCTGCCTAATATGATGCAAAGAAGTAAGGTGGCTACATTGGGGTTCTTGAAAGATAAAGTCAAAAAGAGAAGTCTTAGTTGGGATGGTAAATTTATTTCTCAGGGAGGAAAAGAAGTTTTGGTAAAATCGGTCCTGCAATCTCTGCCAACATACGCAATGAGCGTATTTTTGCTCCCGCTGGAAATCACTAAAGATCTTGAAAGAAGCATTTCGAGATTCTGGTGGAACACTAAGAAGAATGTTAGCAGAAGCATTCATTGGATGAGTTGGGAGAGGTTGAGTCGTCATAAATCATGTGGGGGAATGGGCTTCAGAGACTTTAGGGACTTTAACTTAGCAATGTTGGGAAAACAGGGATGGAGGTTTATCAAAAATCCCCACAGCTTGGTAAGTAGAGTGTTCAAGGCGAAATACTTTCCGGACAGTACTTTCTTGGAAGCCAAAGCTGGAAGTAATCCAAGTTTTGTATGGCGAAGTATCTGGGAAGCAAGGCATGTTATTTCGGCAGGTATGAGATGGAAAATTGGCTCTGGGAATTCAGTTAACATTATAGGACAACCGTGGCTTCTAGATGAGCACAATCCATATATTACCTCTAGTGCCCAAGGGCTAGAAAATTTCAAGGTGAGTGCTTTAATGTCGATGGAGCACAGGGGCTGGGATGAGGAGATTTTAGTCGACATGTTCAATGCCCATGACCAGCAATGTATTAGACGAATCCAGTTGCCCGAAAACAGTAATGAGGATGAAGCTTACTGGAGCAAAGAGGCGACGGGGCAATACACAGTCCGTAGTGCCTACAGATTACTGCAAGAGCAGAAAAATCTTTGGAGAAGGGAGGATCAGAGTAGTACGTGGAGAAAGACTTGGAGGATGAAGGCACCTCCAAAGATCCTCAACTTCATGTGGAGAGCTCTATCCAACTGTTTGCCTACCAAGGTTAGTTTGCTGCAGAAAAATATGGACGTCAACCCAGTCTGTCAAGTCTGTCATCGAGGGGAGGAAACAGTTGAACATATTTTAGGTTCATGTGACTTGGCGGTTCAATGCTGGCAGCAAATTATCCCTCAAGTTCTTTTTAGTGGTAATATGAGTTTCTATCAGTGGTGGCAAAGAATTCTGGAGGTCTGTGACAATGAAAAAAGAGCACAAATTGCCGCAGTGTGTTGGTCGCTATGGAAAGCTAGAAATGAGCTAACCTGGAACAAGAACTTTACTCGTTTGAATGTCGTTATTGCACAAGCAAAGCAATTTCTTCTACAATGGAGTATAGCCCAGAAGAGTAAACCTCAATCGCATTTTCCTTACTATGTTGAGGGAGATGGTCAGGAAGTCTGGGTTGCACCACAGATTGAATATATGAAGATTTCGGCGGATGCAGCGGTGTTTAATGAGTATAATTCTACAGGGTTGGGTCTGATTGCTAGAGACGATAACGGGGAATTAATTCAAGCGAGGACACAGTACAAGGCTGGCATGATTTCGAGTACAATGGCTGAAGCGTTGGCGATAAAAGAAGCCCTCAGTTGGATCAAGGCGATGGGATGGAGCAAGGTGTTGGTGGAGTCAGATTGCCTGATAGCCATCCAAGCAATCCGTAGTAAAGCTCCTCTGCTCTCACCGTTTGGTCAGGTCATTCAAGACTGTCGTAAGATGTTGGAGGATTTAAACACAGTATCTCTGTTTTTCGTTAAACAGTCTGCTAATATGGCGGCACATGAGCTAGCTCGCTTGTCATATTTTTTCCCAGATCGAGTTTTTGATAGGATTTCTATTCCTATTGGGGTTAAAAATGTACTGAGAAGTGATTTATCAATTTAATAAAATTTCCTTGTTTGTCAAAAAAAAAAAAAACACACCAGTGAAATGTGCACAACAGATATTTAGAACATTGCCTAAAATTTAAGTAACTCTATTATAATTTTACAGAATCTTGATCAATTTATGAAGTCTTTATATTTCTCTTTACAGAAGATAAAATGTGTATTTTCACATTTACAAATTTCAATTTATTTACTGAACATTAATTTCTTTTTAATAAAAATTTAATGTATTTATTTGTTTGGAAACATATTTATTATACAAAATATTTTTACAAGAAAAATAACTTACTTATTAAATTCTATTATGTTTTAAGTTTGATAGTTGAGTAAAAGTTTGGAAAATATTATTACATGTGTATTTATAAATTAATACTAGTAATTTTTCATAAATACTGAAGTTTTACAAAGTTTTTGTAAAATTATTATAATTTTTTAAAAATATTTATAAAAATTCGTGTAATCATATTTGTAACCCTGTTTGCAATTTGAAATTATAAAAAAATTGTAAAAATATATTTTATAAATTGTAACCATATTTACAACCTAAGATGTAACATAAAATACAACCCCAAATTCAATCTAAAATGCAACATCGTATTTTTGAATATATTTTAGGAGTAAAATAGTATTTTTACTATTCTTTTCGGAAGTTAGTAAAATATCAAATAATTTTATAAAAAAGTAGTTTGCAACATTACAATATTATATCAGTTAATTATTAAGGCAGTTTTGAAATATTATCATAATAAATTAATAATAACTGCCAAAGTTATTAGGTTATTAGGTTACCCTAGTAACCTAAACACACACATTATTATATCCTATATATAAATATATAATTGGAGTAAGGGGATTTTGGTGGTATAATTTAATGTTATAATATGGATTGCAATGCTAAAATGTAGGTATAAAGTTTGGTCCTATTGATTTGGTCATCATTAATATTTTGGTGGTATGGTTTGATCATCATTTATATGGATTGCACTTGCTAAAATGTAGGTATAAAGTTTGGTCGTCACGGGTTGTACGTGTTATAATATATTTATTTCATTTATTCAATTGAAAAAAATTCTATGGAGACCACATTTTTATCGGAGACTTGGAGACCACCTATGTTCTGCAATCAAAATACTATGAAATATATTATTTTGTCAAGTATGTTCTATGAATATCACTAATTCATTAAAATTATTGAAGATCGTTTAAGTTTAATAAGTATAATGTGTATGTTCTGTAATTTGAACAAATATTCTGCAAACTAAACATATTTTATAGAATAAAACTTTTCATGATATTACATGCGGTACATATATGATATTCAAAATTTTGAATAAAATAATGATCTTTGTAGAACATTATTCGCAAAATAATACGTTTTGCAATATTTTTATATAAGATTTTAGTTGCAGAACATGAGTGCTCCGTGATCTCCAACAAAAACGTGGTCTTATAAAACTTGACTCTTATTCAATTATAGTATTATAAATATCTACTAATCCTTCCATATAAAGATTGAGTTTCTGTAGATAAAGAATTCCAGCCAATCAGAAGTAAATGTAGGGCACTCAAGTTTAACTTTAAGTAATCAGCTAATCTACTACTAAACCGACCTAAACTGTTTTATTATTTTGAGTGATTTTTAAACAAAAAAACTATTTGCAACTTCATATTTTGAAGTTAACATTTAAAAAATCAAGTTTGAGAGGTAAAGAATTCCAATAGGCAGCAAATATGGGGCACTCACCTAATCTACTGCTAAAGCAGACTATTATACCAAAAAACATTTTGCAACTTCATATTTTAAAGTTAACATTTAAAAATCCTCTCGGGTTTAACTTTAACTAATCAGCTAATCTACTACTAAACCGACCTAAACTGTTTTATTATTTTCAGTGATTTTTATACCAAAAAAACAATTTGCAACTTCATATTTTGAAGTTAACATTTAAAAAATCAAGTTTGAGTTTTTGTAACCAATCATAAGATAAAGAATTCCATTCAATCAGAATGCAGCAAATGTGGAGCACTCACGTAATCTACTACTAAAGTAGTCTAAACTATTTTATTATTTTCAACTATTTTTATACCAAAAAATATTTTACAACTTCATATTTTAAAGTTAACATTTAAAAAATCCTCTCATATAAAAGTTGAGTTTATGCTAAAAGAAAAGAAAAGGTAAGTAATCAAGTTTTATTTCATAACATAAAACATTTAAAGCTAATATATAATATTTGCATTTTAATATATAAATACCATTGCTTATTTTATATAATCTCATAAATCAATTTGAACTATTTTATTAATTTTCAATGATTTTTATACTAAACAAATTTTTGCACTTCATAGTTTGAACTTAACATTTAAAATCTGTAACTATATATTATGAAAGATTAAAAAATTACAAAACCTCATATTTTGAAGTTAACATTTAAAATCTGTAACTATATATCATGAAAAACAAAATATGCTGAAAATTATGATATAATAATCTCATCATAATTTGAAAAAATATAAAATATAAAATTTAAAACTTATATAATAATTGCATTTTAATATTAAGAAATATAAAACATAAAATTATATTTGACTATTAGAAAAAGTACAACACCTAAATTTATATGTATTATAATATATATATATATATATTTATATTCATATGATGTGCACTCATACTTATTAGAAGCATGTAGTCCAATATTTAGAACTCAATTTGATTGAAATATATAATAATTTTGAATAACTTTGCTATGTAATTCTCTACGAGATCTTCTAATTAAATTACCACTATGTACATAATACATAATATTTCAAAAAAATAAGCAGTTATGAAATTCTTTTTTATAATATACATTTAAAATATTATTACTAATATTCTAGGATATAGACATAAATATCTCTTAAAATTATTTCAAATTTCAAATTAAAAGATAAGTTATAAGTCTAGTATTTTTATATAAATACACATGTGCACAAAAATTTCACTCATAAAAATTTTAAACTACTTTGAAATTGAAATGACACTTGAGAAGCCTATTAAGGTAATTTCACAAATGGACCTCGATCAATGGATTGTCCAAACCTCACTCCATCATCGTAAGATTATCCTCTATTAAATCATGTGACCTACTTCTACTTTCATACATACATGATAAACTTTACTTGGCAGTAAGTGTTACTTTCTCATCATAAAGTTACCCTATGATAATAAGAAGAAGACTTGGATATAATTGTAGCACAAATATTTGGCCAAATTCTTTTATAACTTAATGAATTTTAAATTATTATGTCACTATTATTCATCAACATTATCTTTCAATTTTTCTTTTTTTTTCTTAGATTCAGTTTTATGATTATTTCTTTAGTATTTTTGCACTATGTTGTAGATTCTTAATAAAATTACTCATTATCTCCAAATGTGCTTACTACAACAATTTTACTACAAAATGGTTCTTTGATTATTGCATCTAATTTTAATTATTAATCGTGAAATTCTTCTACTAATATTGAAAAAATTAAAAAATATAATTGTAATATTATACAATTTAATAATATCTCGATTACACTTGAAATTACATTCCATAGAATTGTATCAATCCTGATAGAAGATAATATGTATTATTACTTTATCAAGAAAAATCTATATATCTTAATGACTACTCCTTATTTTACCGATGGATAAATAAATTTACCCATGACCCAAATCATATATATTTTGCTATATCCATGGACTATCCAATTAGGTTCAATTGACTCATCTTAATTACTATTTACCTATTTTTGAATTTCAAAATCCATCTATCTATGGAAAATAATTTTAAAAAAATCAAATCATGCATAATTTTCTCATAAGGATATTTTTTGAAATTCAAATTCAAATTAAGATATTACCATGATTTTCTCATATCACTCATTATTTGTTAACCAATACTCCTTTATTTGTAACATTTTTGAATTTTGAATCTCAAATTACTTATTTATGGAAACTATCACTAATTTATATCTTACTTGATTTGTGCATTCAGTTGAATTAGATTAGATTGATATATACACATACACAACTTCAAACACACATATAATCAATTAGTTTTCTTCACACAACTTTCAAATCTCAGAATCTCATTCATCTCTCTCTTTTTTGCAGGTTACATGTAAATTCTCATCGAGTTTCGTCTGATTTTCATGTTTTACAGGATGATGAATGCGAGATAAAAAGCAATCACAAGAATTCTCACTTTTAATCTTACAAAAGGTTCGTAGACCAATTGTTTGATTAAAATTCTTTGAGAATTTCAACTCTTTGTATTTCTTTTAAGTGTTTGTATGTGTTTTAGAGTAGATACGTAGATATGTGCAATAAGTGTTTGAGAATTTCAACTCTTTGTGCAATATATTTTGTGAATTTAGTTGTTTTAAATCGTGAATGGAGATATGTGTTTTTATTATACAAATTGTATGTTTTTTGTCTAAATTTTATGCTAATATATGTTTGTCCTCATGTTTTTGTTCACATCCATCGTTGGTACTTATAATTTTGAAATTATATCTTGATTTGCAGTTTGTTTTCTAATTATGCTATCACAATGGAGATACCATGTCAAGCATCACGATAAAGGAAAAAAGAAGCATGGTAAAAAAAGTGAAATTCGTATTCTCTCTTTACACGGTTAGTAAAGTTGATTTGTATTCGTAGTTTTCCAAAGAACAATGTTGCAAAGTTGCACTTCTCGGTAGCTGAGGCTACTTGAGACCCTTTTTTCCTATATAAGGAGTGCTATCTTAAATTAAGTTTTCTCTCTCCCATTTTTATATACCCAATTTTCTTTGATTTTTTTGTTACTTCTTGATTTGTTCATTCTCTTTTCTTTTAATTTATTGTTGTTACTTTGGTATAACTTAGTTTTATTGTATATGATTTTAAATATTTTGAACTAATAAGTTTTAAAATGGTGAATTTTTCAGATTTGTAGCCGAAAAACGTGTATCTTGCAGAAGATGTGAAAGTTCTCAGCAAAATCGAAGGTTAATAACTGCATTTATGTCTTTAAATTGATGCATATAAGAGACTTGTATTAATGTTGTAATTCCTATTGATTTTGAGGTAACTTTCTTTAGATGCATATGAGATATTTGTAAAATTGCTCTAGAATTAATATAAATGTCATTGCATGTTTGATAAAATGCATAAAACAAATTTGCTGATTGTTATAGTTTAAGGTTTTCGTCTCCATAATCTCTCTTTTATGTGATCTAATTATTGGCTAAATGTATTGATTTTAAATATTTATATAGATATTCTTTAGTTAGATTTGTTTTGGTTTGCACAAGAGATTGATATGTTGATAAATTGTGCAACAGTGTTTACAAAATTGTGAACGGAGGTATGTGTTTTTATTATACCAATTATATGTTTTTTTAAATTTCTGGATTGAGTTTTGCAGATTGATGAATGTGTGTGATTAACAACTCCAAGAATTACTAAATTTTAATTTTACATACGGGTTTGTAGACTAACTGTTTGTACGCCAATTGTTTGATTTCAAATTTCAAACATGTAACTCTTATTTATTTATTTTTTTGTTTTTGTTTTTATATTTCTTCCTCTTTCTGCAATTTATTAATACATGTTTGTACATATTTATCTGCAAATCCATTATTTGTTTGTTATGTTTAAAAAAAAATATTTGACTTTCTTTGTATGTTTCACTCTACAGAATAAACGAGAAAGGATATCAAAAGAGGTTTCATGTCAAGACTAGAGTTATCTGTGACGTTATAATTGTAAGATTACTATTTACTATCTTTTGTATGATCCTTGGATAAGATGAGTTTGTTTTTATTATCTGTATACTAGAGTTCTTGAATCTTTTATTTTGAGGCTTTTATTTGAGTCTTGAGATTTCACATGTTACGTGTTTGACTAAATGCTCAAATCAGGTTTGACGAAATGAATTTGAGGCTTTTAATTTTGTTGAAATTTATTGCAGGTTAAATACTTTGGTACATTTAGAAATTTTATTATAGGTTTTTACCACAATCCTGTAAGCTTCTCAACAAAATTTAACCGAACATTATATCATCACGTGATCTATAATTTTTAATCTTACAATATATTTTGATTTTAAAATAAATTTCTCTGTACTTTTAGTCTTACAGAAAATTCAAAGTTATACTTCTGAACGTATTGATTTTATATGTTTATTTTTTATTTGTGCAGCTTGGGATGATGTGTTGATTAATCATGCAAGAGTGGTTATAATGTCGTGAATCAGTGTATCTGTTAGTTTTATAATCCGCACATTATTTTGTTTTAACATACAATTTGTACACTAATGGTGTGTACCAATTTTATATACTAATATAAGATGATTCTGTCTAACATCAAATTTTTTAATGTGAAAGAAACCACTGCTCCTGATGCTTCACTTCCTTTGAGGCCATGCTACATAGCTCTTGGAAGAGTTTTCATCAGGTAAGATACTTTCAACTCTGTTTATTAAAAATCCAATACCATCAGCTAGGAAATTTCTACTATTGTACTTCAACTGTTTTACGATAACAATTGTTAATAAATTAGTTTCATGGCTAATAACCAAAGTATCCAGATATTTCACTCGAAGTACATAATGCAAGTGCATGTAAATAATGTAAATATGGATTGTTAAATTAAAAAGATTGTATCATGCGGACATGGTGAATGGCTGCATAATAATTTATGTGCATGCCTTCTGTTATTTTATCAATTCACTTCTATTTTTGCCTTAACATTTTGTTGACGCCTTAGCAGTTTGGTCTTGAAACCGTATCTTACTTTTGTAGTAATTTGCACTTCTTGATCAAAGATTATGTAATGATCTCATACATCCAATAGCCGTGATGAAAAACATATAGCTTAATCTATTTATGTGATTGTATGCAAACTTTTTGATATTTGAACATGATGTACAACAAACTTAATCCCTCTTGCAATGTTTCCTATAATATACCAATGCCTAAAAAATAACATATTTAATTCAATAATTTTTACTCTTCATATGGCTGGTGTTCTTGTGTTGGTTAGTGCTGAGTCCTATATGCTAATTATGAGTTTGTCCGCTGTTGTACTCTAAGCAAGAAGGGCATGGAAGGCACTAAAAGCATTGGTGAAACTCCAAGCGCGGGTAAGAGGCCACATTGTGAGAAAGCATAGTACACATATGCTCCGGCTGATGCAAGCGACGACCAAAATCCAGGCTCAGGCATGTGCACATCAGGCTTACACTTCAGAATCACCATGTTCTAGCAGCAAGACATCCCACTCGCACCAAACTGTATGTCCTGTTTCTCATATAAACTTAAAAGAAAGATATAATTATCTGAGAAGTTTTCATTTACTTGAGTATCTTCTCTTTCTTTTATTATGTTTTTAATGGACTTTGCTTCAAATTATGGACTAACAACAGGGAGTCGCACCTCATGAAACATTCGATCACCATATCCATACATATGGTAAAAAAACATTATCTTAAATCAAGTTATGCAATTTGTCTTCTGATATGATAACTGAATGCAACTTTGATCTTAAAGTTGTATATTTGACTCTTATTTTTCAGATTTTAAAAAAGTGATTTTGCTCTTGCAGCTGTTATTATTTCTCCAACTAAAAAGGAGGAAAGTACTTGGACTACTGCAATTAATACTATTAAATTGCATTGATATTGCACCTTGTATCATGTATCATGCAAAGACGTGTTGCTGCAATTGGCAATGATGAAGGAAGCTAATGCTAGAGGAATGAATTGAAGTTTAACTGTAATGCCATATTTCAGTGTTAGTGTCGTTGATTTTTGCTAATTTATAGCCTGTTGCTTAGTGAACTTCAATTTTCTAAAGTATGTCCAAGTTAAGTAATGTAAGATTGTAATAGTAAAGTAAATAGTCAGTGGGTTCTTTTTTAGTATATTTGGTCCAAGAGTATATAAGAATGCATGCTATGTTTAACAATTATATTAATGTCTTCTTCGTCATGATTGAACTGATTGCTGTGTTCTATTTTAATATATCAATTGACTTTATAAAAAAAATGTACGTTTTATAGTTACAGAAATTGGGTAGTAAATAAATAATAAATTTAGTACAAGTTTATTCATTTTAAATTTTATTGAAAAAATCATATTAAAAAGAATAATAGTATATAAATAATAAATTTAGTTTATATGCATACTTTTTATTATAATTAACTAATAAAATTATTAAGTTCATTCAAATTATGTAAAAAAATAAATATTATGAAGATAAAAGTGCAATATTAAACTATGAAAAGTTTGGATAAATTATGTAACCTTATGTAATAATTCTTTTTAAGGACAATTATCTTTTGATATTAAAATCTTAAATATTGAATGAATTAATGAAAATCTCCAAAAATTTAAAAAAGAGATATTGTGATATTTATGTGATATTTTAATGCATTTCAAAATATATGCATACACGGTTTACATTTTCGAAGAATTATATTTATCTGTATTTCAAAATTATTGTTATATTTTATGTAATTTTATTTTTTTTACAGCAAACTATGTCGAGAAAAGAAATATTTTAATTTTATAATATTTTTTTCCAAGAATTAATTTTATAATGCTTAAAATAGGAAGTGTCAATGTAAGGTGGATTAATATTAAAATGAATTTTTAATAAAAAATTTCCGTTTAAAAAAATAATTTTAATGCACTAATATTTATTTTTGTAAATTGTATGCATCAAATATAACATAGTGGCTGTCAATTAATATATTTTAAAATACCTTATGTAGAGTATTTATATATATTTTTTTAAAAGTTTAAAGTGTGAGGTGTCCCCTTAAGGTGACGCGAGTAATATTGAACTAAACTGTATATCAAAATTCAGCTATTTTGAATATTTTGAATATACCTATATAATTTTCATTTGTCTATAGTATATATTTACCTTTTGACAATTAATGTAATTTATATAATTTTAAATTTTTTTATATCAAACTGTGTCGAGAAAATAAATATTTTGATTTTATTATATATTTTTAATAATTAATTTTATAATATTTAAAATTGGAGGTGTGGGTTTAAGGTGGGTATCACTAATATTGAAATGAATTTTAATAAAAAGTTTACGTTGCAAAATAATTTTAATGCACTAATATTTTACTTTTGCAAATTGTATACAAATTGTATACATCAAATATAACATAGTGGTTGTCAATTAACATATTTTAAAATCACTTTTGTAGAGTATTTATATTTATTTCTAAAGTTTAAAAGTTTAAAGTGAGAGGTGTGCGACGCTGAGTGATATTGAACGAAATTATATACCAAAATTCACCTATTTTGAATATAACTATATAATTTTCATTTGTCTATAGTATATATTTACCTTTTGATAATTAATATAATTTATGTAATTTTAAAACTTTTTACATCAAACTGTATCAAGAAAAGAAATATTTTAATTTTATTATCTTTTTTTTCGAAGAATTAATTTTATAATGTTTAAAATTGGAGGTTTTAGTTTAAGGTGGCTATCAATAATATTAAAATGAACTTTTAATAAAAAAAATTTGTTGCAAAATAAATTTAGTACACTAATGTATACTTTTACAAATTGCATACATCAAATATAACATAATAGTTGTCAATTAACATATTTTAAAATTACTTATGTAGAGTATTTATATTTATGTTTTTAAAGTTTAAAGTGCGGGTGATATTGAACTATATTGTATATCAAAATTCAGCTATTTTGAATATAACTATACAATTTATTATTTTTCTATAGTATATATTTACCTTTTGACAATTAATGTAATTTTTGGAATTTTAAATTTTTTTTACTTCAAACTGTGTCGAGAAAAGAAATATTTTAATTTTATTATCTTTTTTTTGAAGAATTAATTTGATAATGTTTAAAATTGGAAGTGTCGGTTTAAGGTGGCTATCTGTAATATTAAAATGAATTTTTAATAAAACATTTTCGTTGTAAAATAATTTAAATGCACTAATATTTTACTTTTGCAAATTGTATACATCAAATATAATATAGTGATTGTCAATTAACATATTTTAAAATAATTTCTGTAGAGTATTTATATTTATTTTCAAAGTTTAAAGTGTGAGGTGTCGCCGTAACGCGACGCCGAGTAATATTGAACTAAATTGTATATAAAAATTCAGCTTTTTTGAATAAACTATATAATTTTTATTTATCTATAGTATATATTTACCTTTTGACAATTAAGGTAATTTATGTAATTTTAAATTTTTTACATCAAACTGTGTCGAGAAAACAAATATTTTAATTTTATTATCTTTTTTTGAAGAAATAATTTTATAATGTTTAAAATTGGTGGCGTCAATTTAAGGTGGCTATCCTCTTATCTCTCACATTATAAGGTTTGTCCAGATGCTATTTCTAAATAATAATATCTACTTTATTATTTAGGCTACGCTCTTTTTGTGTAAATTTTTTTACTAATATATATGTGTCCACATGGTTTGTTTACATCCATGTCCATAGTTGTTGCTTACATATTTGATGAAGGTTACCTTATATTATTAACTCTATCCCGGTGTCTATGAATGAAAGGTTTAGGTAGAAGGATAGTTTTTTATAGCATAATTGTTGAATCATTTCAGGGGAAATTATTTAAGGAGCTATTGGACCAGTCAAGAGAAAAGGTACAAATATATATATTCAATAGTTTGGATCAAGAAAAGGAAGTCATGTTGGAGAATCAAAATTTGCGTCGACGGGTATTTCAACCATCCTTATAGTAATTCTATGTCATCTGTGTCGTTTTCAAACCTGATTAGCATTTGATAACGTCATATTTTTTGTTAGAGCCCTCATCTCCCTTTATAATCTAACTAAAGTAGGTTATAAGGTTAATATCTAAAACAAGTGCATATACTACATCTGTTTATGTAGATATTTGGTTATTGTTGCAATTTCGTCAATATTATTTTGTGTATGATGCTTCATGCACGGGTAATCTTAGATGTATGTGAAAATCTTAAACATGATATCAGTTTTAAGCATGTTGAAGGGGATTTTGACTCACCACAAGAAATTTGGTTATCTAAACTGTTAGGTCACACACACTGTAGAGGGGGGTGAATACAGTGTATAATACAATCAAATCGAACTTTAATATATTAAGTAACAGAAAACAAACTTTATTGAAACAATAAACTCTGTTACAGTATGAAACTGTTACCTCTCAGCGATGAACATATATCACGAGAGCTGCTAGAGTTACAATAATTAATCTTCTCGAATATGATAACACTTATAGTGTACACCCTATGTCTGTGTTTATATACTACACAGTTACAAGATAATCGCTAATTGATATAAAATATAATTCTGCTTCCTAAATTATATCAATCAGATATCTTTTCTTCCAAGTATTCCATTCTTCACGGAACTCCTTCTTCATGCATATCTCTTCTTATGTTTATCTTGATCTTCTTTCCTTTAATCAGCTACTGTCCTTATCTGAACGTCCTTCAGCACTTAAGTTCTGATATCTAACTTCTGATGATTATCTCCTGATAATATAAGTACTGATATCCTTAAGTCCTGACTTCCAGTATAAGTACTGATTAATGGTTAAGTACTGACTTGTCCTGTTAAGTAAGATCTGAAATCTAAACATAAATTATATTAGCCATGACATTATCAAATATATCTAACAATCTCCCCCAACTTGTAAATTAGCATAATATACAAGTTTAACAGATATTTGATGATGTCAAAAATATTAAGTACAAATGCATGAGAATTAGACTAGATAACTACAACTTACACTCCTTAAAGCTTTACCAATATTCAACTTCTGATAACAACTTCAGTCTGTACAAATATCAGAATTTAAGCAGTTGTAGATCTTTGACTTGGCTTCATCATCTGATCTCTCTGATGTCAGGAGTTGTTCTGAGATAGTTCTTCAACAAACATTTCTCAGCATATCTGAGTTCATCAATCATTCTCCTTTTTTGCATCTTTAAGCTCTGCAGTATCTTCACCAATTTGAAAGATTGCAGCTCTGAGATCATTGATCTTTGCTTTTCTTATATCCTGAACCAGTCTGATCAAATAAGCTTTATCAGACTCAAGATTGAATTCAACAGCCCTGTACCCCAGAAAGGTAGTTATAATCTTAGCAGTGTTGGGCTTCATTTCAACTATATCACCATTGTGATCTCTGTACTTTGGAACGTATGTGCTGTCAGACTTAACAGAATAAAGCCTTTTCTGTCTCTGAATCTGTTCTTTCAAATAGTTTGCAGCAGTTCCTGTTATTCTGTCATCCACTTGAAGTAAGAATAGTACATGTTCCAATTCTTCAAAATACTTTAATGGAATGGCATTTTGTCTTATATGATAAACCCTACCATCTGTCATGAAGTACAACAGGATGTATTCTTTCAAGTAAGTATGGTAAACCATTTGTACAGATTCCAGTTGATTCAATCTCTCAGGAGTTGCTTCAATACCTGGTTCACTCAAGGAAGTTGGATCATTGGTAGTGTTATGTATTCTTCTTTCATCAGCACTTCCCAATCCAGTTTTATCTCTTGATTCCTTTCCAGTAACTACTCTTGCTTCAAAACCACTTGCAGTAGTCTTCAAAGGTTGAGTCTGTTTTGCTTTAGTGAATCCTGGTAGGAGTGTCTTTGGTCTATCTTCTGATATCAAGTTAACTTGAGCTATATCAGAGGTTACTTGCTTCTTCTGAATATCAGAACTTACAATTTCTTGACTCTGAACAACTTGAGCCATGTCAGAGGTTGTTTTAAGAACTTTTCTTGAAGTCAGAGCAAGATCATCTTTTTCATCAGTAATTTCTTCATCCTCAGGAGGCACATAAACCTTGATAGGTTCACCAATCTTTTCTTTACCCTTGGATCTTGGATCTAACTGCGGTTGTGATCTAGCCAATGTTGCTTCAGTATGTGTCCTTTCTTTGATCACAATGCCTTTGAGTTTTAATAGTGACTTTTTACCAGAAGCTTCAGATTTAGATGTGACTTTCTCTGATTTAAGCCTGGCTTCTTCTTTCATTAAACTCTCCAAGTCCATTCCTGGATTTTCCTGAAGAAATAACTGTCTTGACATTTCCTCATCAAGATCTAAAAGTTCATCAGAACTTATCCTTTTACCAGTAGCAGAACTTATTCTTTTCCCAGTATCAGAACTTGTCCTGTGACTAGCTTGTCTTGATGTGAATCCTCTACCTTGACTATGACCTCTACCCATTCCAGGGTTTCCTTGATCATCTTTTTCATCATCCTTTCCTGTCAGTGTCCTGTCAGTCTTGCATTTGGACTTATTTACTTTCTCCCCCTTTTTGGCATCAGCAGGTAGTAGAAGAGAGATAAGCAATTCCACTGAGGATTGGATTTCAGTCAGTTGTGATTGCTGAGAAGCTTGATTTTTCAGAATATCATCAATTTGAGCTTGTTGATGATCTTGAGTCTTCTCGATATAAGCAATCCTGGCAATGGTAGGTTGGAAGAACTTTTTCTTATCAATTTTCCAAACTTGTTCCTGTTTGATAAAGTTTTCCTGAATCTTGTGTAGCTCTGCATGAGTAGTTGAGTGAAGACCTTGTAGATGTTTAGTACTCAATGCAGTGACTCTAAGATGGGTTTTGAAATCATCATAATTTAATATTTCATCAGCTTTAGTCAAATTCTCAGCAAGATGCTTTTCAGTTGGAACACATGAAACTGAGTTCCATTCCTTAGTCCACTCCTGACTTGCAGGAGTTTCACTCCAAGGTACTGGTGCTTCTCTGGTAACAAACTTCTTAACCAGTTCAAACTTTAGAATAATCTGTTGAGGAGCATGTCCTGAAGGACCTGCTGTATCAGCATCTGCAGTTGGAGCAGCATCACCAGTATCTACAGCATTTGCAGCATCAGAACCTACAGAATCAGTATCCTCTGATAAAATAACAGTGTGAGTAGTAATGGAGGCTTCAGCATCCTCTAATTGCTGATCTTGTTCTAAGTTCTGATCAACAGCCATATCCTGATGCTCACCTAAAGTCTGATCATCAGCATCTTGATGCAGAGTAGGTGTTGTTGATAACTCTGGAGTTTGAACAGCATCAGTAACAGGTGTTGTGGAAGGATTATTTGCTGTTGGAGCTTCTAAGAGAATTACTTCAGGCACAACCAAGTTTTAAACATCAATATCAGCACTTGTGCCTGGATCAACAGGAGACACAGATGGTGTGTTACCCTTTTCAGAAACAGCTTTCTGAGATGGAGTTAATGGAGAAGAAGTGACTGGAGCAAATTCCTTATCTTGTGAGATCAGAGATTCCTGATCCCCTTCCTTAGCTGCTTCCTCTTCATCATCTGAAACTGGCCTTTTTTCCCTCTGTTTCTTGTATCTCTTTGTTGATTTGGATTCCTTGGGAGTTTCAGGAACTGTCATTCTTCTAAGCCTTTTGAGAAGCCTAGATCCCCCAATTCCAGAATCCTTCTGAGAAGTCTCTTTCTCAGCTTCACCTACAACAGGTTCTGAAGAAGGAACCCGTTCCTCAGTATCAGATTCATCTCTCAAGGCAATCCTCCTTCTCTTTTGAGGTGTTTGAGGAACAATCTTTGTCCTCTTTGGCTTGGAGGATGAAGGCTTCACAGTAGGTGCTGAGGATGAGGGTTGAATAGTCTGTGAAGTGGAGAGATAGGATTTGAGATATGTCCTGAGGGTAGGTTGAGTAGAATGAGTGGTAGGTGCTGAGGATGATGGTTTTTGGGTGTTTGTTGTTGGTTGGACATCAGAGTAAACAAATCTATAAGTATCAGGATCAGCATTTACTAGGATCTGTTTTACAGACTGAGGAATCTATAATGGTCTAACCACTGATTTCTTAGTGTCAGCATTTACCAGGTCATTAAAGTAGTGTTTTACAACTTTAAAAGGTGGGGTTGAGGAACTGACTAATTGAGGTTCATCAGTACAAAAAGTATAAATAAGTTGACAGAATCTAGCAAAATAGACAACATTCCTATCCTCTGTCATCCTATCCCCAATAAAACCAATTATACCAGTTGCAAAATCAAAATGAGTTTGATTGATAATTGCATACCCGATATGCTGACTCAGAATTGGGATAGCATCAAAATTCGAACATTTGTTCCCAAAAGCTTTGGTGATGCAGTCGAAAAAGAAGCTCCATTCTCTTCTGATATGAACCCGTTTCAACTGCCCAAGTTTTGCCAAACTCCGTTCATACCCCAAATTTGCCATTAACTCCTGAAGAGCTGATTCTTCTGGAATTGAAAAAATACAACCTTCTGGAAGATGTAGAGCCTTGCGTATTGTACCAGGAGTGACTGCATAAGAAGAACACCCACTTCGAAAACAATACTAGGAGTGCCATGTTTACCACCATCATCAAAGTGCCCAGTCCGCCAAAACGTCAGAACTTGTTGGCTCGAAAAGACTGAAGGCTGGGTCAGTGCATACCCAATCTCACTGTGTGCAAGAAGATCTTGCACAAAATGCAATTCAGATGGAGCTTTAGCATGATCAAGAATTGCAGCATAGTTGTTCGGAACAAACTTAGCTCCATCAATGATTAAATCCTTAGGTGCCATGTGAAAAATTAAGATTTAAAAGTGCCTCTTAGGTGTTTCATAAAATGTCTGTATGAAAAACCAACGTGAGAGAAAGAGAGAGTAAAAGCAAGTAGAGAGAAAAAGTATGAAGGAAATAAAAGATTAAAGAAATCCTTTCTCTGTCGTACTTATACTCTGAAAAAAAATGTTACCGTTGGACACCTGTCAGACATGCAGTAATAACGGATAGTTACTGGGTGCGAGAAAACAGTAATTATTACTTGCCCACTTACCTGTTTTCAAGGAAAAACCGTTCCACTTACCCAGATATTCCATTAATCAAGGTAAAACAGTTTTAATTCAAAATTGAAATTGTTCCCACTGATTTAATTAATTTTCACTACAACATTAATATTTTGAAAAGAAATCAAGTGAAAGTGACCAAGATAAGTTATATGAGTAAGTACTGATAAAGGAAAATCAGAACTTAAATTAAATCAGAATTTATATGGTCATCAGAATATGAATAATTATCAGGATTTATCAATGCATTACAAAATAACTTAGAGACAAAATCTTGAAACAAAAAAAAATTTCATTAATATATCAAGAGAATACATTCATGAAATGGAAATTACATCAGTACTTATACAAGATTTCCCTAAGCTACTAAACCTAACATCAACAGCCTTAGTCCTTGCTCAAGAAGCAGAGCAAGGCTGATGATGAAGAAAAACAGGAAGAAGACGAGATTAAATCATTTCTTCTTCCTACTCTCGACAAACAGAATGGCGAGTCGGATGATACGCTCTTGCTGGCGGAGAGCTTCCAGCCTTTCCTCCTCCAATCGCTCCAGATGGCGATGGTAGTCCATATAGAAGAACGGGAGGTGGGTCAGTACCTCCTGTGGGATAGAGTCCCATATCTCCTCAGGAATGGCCGTGACGTGCCATTCCTGCTCCCAGTCGGCACAGCTTAGCTCCATATTGAAGTTTTGGTAGTTCAAAAACATGTTGTATCTGACCATTGTGTTTTTGAAAGAAAAAGTATGAAGGTAAGTTTGTGAGAAAGAATTTGATGGGAAGGCTGATGTGAAGAGGCTGTTTATATAGGCAAGAGAATGCCAGGAGACGTAAAGGTTTTTAATGCTGACAGGTAGAATTAATTCTACCTCGTCTCCCCAGACTTGGAAAAAAGAATAACATTCATTGGAAAGAGAAAACATGGTTGAATGCGCACAAGACACAAGTAAAAGTTGACTATTCAAGTACGAGTACCATTAATCCTAACCATAGTGACTATTAATCTTCCACTTCACATGTTCTAGTTTGTACCGAGACTGTTATCAAATTTTATCCACAGATAAGTCAAGTAAAGAATTTAGACTGTAATATCAGAACTTAGACTTATTTCAGAACTTAACAGTCATCAGAACATAATTTCTTAACTTGAAAAAAAAATGCTTATCTGAGTATATCCTCATACAGGTTCTGAGTTATACTCTTCAGAACTTAATCTTCAGAATATGCAACAAGAACTTGTCCTCAGAATTAGTGCAAGGTGACACAATGACTGTTTATCTAAAACAACATAGACCACCACAGTAATTTTCATCATTCAGATGGAGTGATTAGTGTGTGCATCAAGCTAAATAGCAGACAAAGAGTAAAGTCTGATTCACTTCAGTACATCTTAGAAATAAGGCATAACTAAAATTTTGCTAAAAAGCTGTCATTATCCTGAAACCTACTGATGAATGAGTTCATGCTTGAGTCCACCTCAACTGATTTGTGCTAATTTTATGCATCTTTTTAAATTCTATTTTACAGTGGCTCCTCAGTGTAAGTGAGTCACGACTGCTTATCAGAATTTATGCTATTATCAGAGTATTTCTCCAGTAATCATAGAGTGTGAAAAGTCACCAAGAAAATATTTTGCTTTTCTAATGCATATTTACTTAATACCAGCAATGCACTTGGGTCTTCCCTTCCATATTTTTACTCTAGATCTCAAAGGAGTACCTGATTTTATTCTTTGATCCTTTTGATTTTTCTTTTTATAAGTAAGGTTTATCAGCACTTAGTACATTCAGCAGTTTTACTAGTATCAGAACTTAACAGATGAGTAGCATTATTCTAATTTGTGACTTAGTAATAAGATAAAAAAAGTAAACTCAACTAAGCTCAATTATCAGAATTTGCTTGTGTCATAAAATTTCCACAGAAATAATTACTTCTTACATGGGATCATTTGTTTATTGAAGACTACTAGGTCAGTATCTAACACAATTATCCTCATAGGATTTAATGGTTACTTAGACAGACATATCACTTATCAGAGTTTAGAAACATATATCAGACAACAGTCAGTACTTAAAAACATTTATCAATTAATCACAGAATACACAAAGAGATTAAATTCTGTAAATACTGATCATAAAGTCTGATAATACAGAACAAGACTAAGCAGATTTAGAGAAAGAACCTGAAATCATTCCAAGTTCATTTACCAATCTTGTAAAAATGGCTTCACACAGTGGTTTTATGAAGATATCTGCTAGTTGTTGATCTGTTGGAACAAAGTGCAATTCCACTGTACCTTCATCCACATGTTCCCTTATAAAGTGGTACCTGATGCTGATGTGCCTTGTCATAGAGTGTTGAACTGGATTACCTGTCATAGCAATAGCACTTTGATTATCACAGTAAATAGGGATTTTGAAATATGTTAACCCATAATCCAGTAACTGATTCTTCATCAAAAGAATCTGTGCACAACAGCTTCCTGCAGCAATATACTCTGCTTCTGCAGTTGATATGGAAATTGACTTTTGTTTCTTGCTGAACCAAGAAACCAATCTGCCTCCAAGGAATTGGCAGCTTCCACTTGTGCTTTTCCTGTCAATTTTGCAACCTGCAAAATCTGTATCTGAGTAACCTATTAGTTTAAAATCTGATTCTCTAGGATACCACAATCCCAGATCAGCTGTTCCTTTAAGATACTTAAAGATTCTTTTCACAGCTGTTAAGTGAGGTTCTCTTGGATCTGCTTGAAATCTTGCACAAAGACAGGTAGCATACATGATATCAGGTCTACTAGCAGTTAGATAGAGTAGAGAGCCAATCATACCTCTATAATCAGTAATATCTACTGATTTACCAGTATCCTTATCCAGTTTTATTGCAGTGGCCATGAGAGTGGATGTACTTGAACAATCTTGCGTTCCGAATTTCTTTAGCAAGTTTCTGGTGTACTTAGTTTGACAAATAAAAGTGCTTTCTTCATTCTGCTTGACTTGAAGGCCCAGAAAATAGCTAAGTTCCCCCATCATACTCATCTGATATCTTGACTGCATCAGTTTGGCAAACTTCTTGCAAAGTCTATCATTTGTAGACCCAAAAATGATATCATCAACATAAATCTGGACGAGAAGTAAGTCCTTTCCGTGGTTGAGGTAGAGCAATGTTTTGTCTATTGTTCCTCTGTTGAATCCACTTTCCAGAAGAAACTGAGCTAAAGTCTCATACCATGCTCTAGGAGCTTGCTTAAGTCCATAAAGTGCTTTATCAAGCCTGTAGACATAATCTGGATGTTTGGAATCTACAAAGCCTGGAGGTTCTTCAACATATACTTCCTCCTCCAATTCTCCATTGAGAAAGCACTTTTCACATCCATTTGAAAGACAGTAAACTTTTTGTGAGCAGCATAAGCCAAAAATATCCTTATGGCTTCTAACCTAGCAACTGGTACAAATGTTTCATCATAATCAATTCCCTCCTGTTGAGAATATCCTTTTGCAACCAGCCTTGCCTTATTCCTTGTAATTATGCCATCACTGTCAGTTTTGTTTCTGAACACCCACTTTGTACCAACAACAGATCTATTCTTTGGTCTTCGCACTAGGGTCCAGACTTTGTTTCTTTCAAATTCATTTAACTCTTCCTGCATTGCTTGCACCCAATCAGCATCTTGAAGAGCTTCTTCCACTTTCTTTGGCTCTGTCTGAGAAAGAAAAGAATTGTAAAGACATTCATTGGAAGTACCTGTTCTAGTTCTGACACCTGCATCAGGATTTCCAATTATCAAATCAGGTGTATGTGACTTTGTCCACTTCCTTGCAGATGGAAGGTTTTCTCTAGAACTGGATGCTCCCCCATGGTCCATGCTCTCTTCATTTTCATTTTCTGATGCTCCCCCTGAAACTATGCTCTCTGAGTTGGAGTCTTCAGTATTTAGATTTTCATCACTATCAGAACTTGGCTTATCAGAACTTGACGAATCAGAACTTGACGAATCAGAACTTGAAGAGCCAGATGTATGTTCTGATGTTTCTTGAGATGTGGTAGGATCTTGAGTATGCTCCCCCTGCATAGGTGCATCTTCCTTTGACGTAGTCACCACAGTTTCAATAACATCAGAGTCTAATCCATCAGAGTTTACAGTATCAGGACTTAGACTATCAGGATTTTCAGTATCAGAATTTGAGTCTTCATTTTCAAATCTCAGCTGATCATGGTCAATGAAATCTTCAAGACCAGTAATCTTCTTGTCATCAAAAGAGACATTGATAGATTCCATGACCACTTTTGTTCTCAAATTATAGACTCTGAAGGCTTTTGTGGAAAGTGGATATCCAACAAAGATTCCTTCATCAGCTTTTAGATCAAACTTGGATAACTGTTCAGGATGAGTCTTGAGAACAAAACACTTGCATCCAAATACATGAAAGTACTTCAGATTTGGCTTCTTTTTCTTCACCATCTCATATGGTGTTTTGCCATGCTTGTTAATAATTGTTGCATTTTGAGTAAAACAAGCAGTCTGCACAGCTTCAGCCCAGAAATAGGTTGGAAGCTTTGCTTCTTCAAGCATTGTACGTGCAGCTTCAATGAGAGTTCTATTCTTCCTTTCAACAACTCCATTTTGCTGTGGAGTTCCAGGAGCAGAAAATTCCTGCTTTATTCCATGGTTTTTGCAGAACTCTTCCATCATCAAATTCTTGAACTCGGTGCCATTATCACTCCTTAAGATTTTCACAGAATCTTTGACCAATTTATCCAGATGTTTGACATGTTCAATCAAGATAGATGCAGTTTCACTTTTTCTGTGCAAGAAATACACCCATGTGTATCTGGTGAACTCATCCACTATGACCAACGCATACTTCTTTGTTAGATATATTTGATAATGTCATGGCTAATATAATTTATATTTAGATTTCAGATCTTACTTAACAACAAATTAGTACTTAACTGTTGATCAGTACTTATACTGAAAGTCAAGACTTAAGGATATCAGTACTTATATTATCAGGAGATAATCATCAGAAGTTAGATATCAGAACTTAAGTGCTGAAGGATGATCAGAGAAGGACAGTAGCTGATTAAGAGAAAGAAGATCGAGATAAACATAAGAAGAGATATGGATGAAAAAGGAATTCCGTGAAGAATGGAATACTTTGAAGAAAAGATATCTGATTGATATATTTTAGGAAGCAGAATTATATTCCTTATCAATTAGCGATTATCTTGTAACTGTGTAGTATATAAACACAGACATAGGGTTTACACTATAAGTGTTATCATATAGTCGAGAAGTTTATTCATTGTAACCTTAGCAGCTCTCGTGATATTTGTTCATCACTGAGAGGTAACAGTTCCATATTGTAACAGAGTTTATTGTTTCAATAAAGTTTTTTTCTGTTACTTAATATATTAAAGTTCGATTTGATTGTATTATACACTGTATTAACCCCCTCTACAGTGTGTGTGTGACCTAACAAGTGGTATCAGAGCCAATCTGTTAACACACATACAACTAAAGATCCAAACACAATCATGTCTGACACAGAAACTCCAACTAAGCCTACCAAAACTGAAGAACCTCCAAAGCCACAAATTCAAAGTCGGTATGAGACTATCAGGGTTCCCATACTGAGACCATCTGAATATCCCATATGGAAGGTAAGGATGACCATGTTCCTGGAAGCAACAGATCCAGAATACCTTGATAGAATCAAGGAAGGGCCTCACAAACCAACCAAGCTCGCTGTTGCAGTTGCAGGTGAAGCAACAAAGACCGTACCAAAGGAAAAGAGTGATTATACTGCTAAAGATATATCATCAATTGCTAAGGATGCCAAGGTATGACACTTACTGCATAGTGCCATTGATAATGTAATGTCAAACAGGGTAATCAACTGCAAGACTGCTAAGGAGATATGGGATGCTCTGGAAACAAGGTGTCAGGGAACTGATACAATTAAGAAGAACATGAAGACAATACTCACTCAAGAGTATGAACACTTTGACTCAAAGACTAATGAGTCATTGAATGATTTATATGATAGATTTGTCAAACTTTTGAATGATTTGTCATTGGTTGATAAAGAGTATGATCTTTGTCAATCAGATATCTTTTCTTCCAAGTATTCCATTCTTCACGGAATTCCTTCTTCATGCATATCTCTTCTTATGTTTATCTTGATCTTCTTTCCTTTAATCAGCTACTGTCCTTCTCGGATCATCCTTCAGCACTTAAGTTCTGATATCTAACTTCTGATGATTATCTCCTGATAATATAAGTACTGATATCCTTAAGTCCTGACTTTCAGTATAAGTACTGATCAACAGTTAAGTACTGATTTGTTGTTAAGTAAGATCTGAAATCTAAATATAAATTATATTAGCCATGACATTATCAAATATATCTAACAAATAAGTATGCGTTGGTCATAGTGGATGAGTTCACCAGATACACATGGGTATATTTCTTGCACATAAAAAGTGAAACTGCATCTATCTTGATTGATCATGTCAAACATCTGGATAAAATGGTCAAAGATTCTATGAAAATATTAAGGAGTGATAAAGGCACTGAGTTCAAGAATTTGATAATGGAAGAGTTCTGCAAAAACCATGGAATAAAGCAGGAATTTTCTGCTCCTGGAACTCCACAGTAAAATGGAGTTGTTGAAAGGAAGAATAGAACTCTCATTGAAGCTGCACGTACAATGATTGAAGAAGCAAAGCTTCCAACCTATTTCTGGGCTGAAGCTGTGCAGACTGCTTGTTTTACTCAAAATGCAACACTCATTAACAAGCATGGATAAACATCATAAGAGATGGTGAAGAAAAAGAAGCCAAATCTGAAATACTTTCATGTATTTGGATGCAAGTGTTTTGTTCTCAAGACTCATCCTGAACAGCTATCAAAGTTTGATCTAAAAGCTGATGAAGGAATCTTTGTTGGATATGCACTTTCCATAAAAGCCTTCAGAGTCTATAATTTGAGAACAAAAGTGGTCATGGAATCTATCAATGTCTCTTTTGATGACAAGAAGATTACTGGTCTTGAAGATTTCATTGACCATGATCAGCTGAGATTTGAAAATGAAGACTCAAATTCTGATACTGAAAATCCTGACAGTCTAAGTCCTGATACTGTAAACTCTGATGGATTAAACTCTGATGTTATTGAAACTGTGGTGACTACGTCAAAGGAAGATGCACCTATGCAGGGGGAGCATACTCAAGATCCTACCACATCTCAAGAAACATCAGAACATACATCTGGCTCTTCAAGTTCTGATTCGTCAAGTTCTGATAAGCCAAGTTCTGATAGTGCTGAAAATCTAAATACTGAAGACTCCAACTCAGAGAGCATAGTTTCAG
Organism: Apium graveolens; assembly: GCF_009905375.1. Classification (NCBI taxonomy): domain Eukaryota; kingdom Viridiplantae; phylum Streptophyta; class Magnoliopsida; order Apiales; family Apiaceae; genus Apium; species Apium graveolens. The sequence goes on along the minus strand of NC_133650.1, from coordinate 49,805,730 downwards.
GGGGAGCATTAGAAAATGAAAATAAAGAGAGCATGGATCATGGGGGAGCATCCAGTTCTAGAGAAAACCTTCCATCTGCAAGGAAGTGGACAAAATCACATACACCTGATTTGATAATTGGAAATCCTGATGCAGGTGTCAGAACTAGAACAGGTACTTCAAATGAATGTCTCTAAAACTCTTTTCTCTCTCAGACTGAGCCAAAGAAAGTTGAAGAAGCTCTTCAAGATGCTGATTGGGTGCAAGCAATGCAGGAAGAGTTAAATGAATTTGAAATAAACAAAGTCTGGACCCTAGTGCCAAGACCAAAGAATAGATCTGTTGTTGGTACAAAGTGGGTATTCAGAAACAAAATTGACAGTGATGGCATAATTACAAGGAATAAGGCAAGGCTGGTTGCAAAAGGATATTCTCAACAGGAGGGAATTGATTATGATGAAACATTTGCACCAGTTGTTAGGTTAGAAGCCATAAGGATATTTTTGGCTTATGCTGCTCACAAAAAGTTTACGGTCTTTCAAATGGATGTGAAAAGTGCTTTTCTCAATGGAGAATTGGAGGAGGAGGTATATGTTGAACAACCGCCGGGCTTTGTAGATACCAAACATCCAGATTATATCTACAGGCTTGATAAAGCACTTTATGGACTTAAGTAAGCTCCTAGAGCATGGTGTGAGACTTTAGCTCAGTTTCTTCTGGAAAGTGGATTCAACAGAGGAACAATAGACAAAACACTGTTCTACCTCAACCATGGAAAGGACTTACTTCTGGTCCAGATTTATGTTGATGATATCATTTTTGGGTCTACAAATGACAAACTTTGCAAGAAGTTTGCCAAACTAATGCAGTCAAGATATCAGATGAGTATCATGGGGGAACTTAGCTATTTTTTGGGCCTTCAAGTCAAGCAGAATGAAGAAGGCACTTTTATTTGTCAAACCAAGTTCACCAGAAACTTGCTGAAGAAATTTGGAATGCAAGATTGTTCAAGTGCATCCACTCCTATGGACACTGCAACAAAACTGGATAAGGATACCGGTAAATCAGTAGATATTACTGACTACAGAGGTATGATTGGCTCTCTACTCTATCTAACTGCTAGTAGACCTGATATCATGTATGCTACCTGTCTTTGTGCAAGATTTCAAGCAGATCCAAGAGAACCTCACTTAACAGCTGTGAAAAGAATCTTTAAGTATCTTAAAGGAACAGCTGCTCTGGGATTATGGTATCCTAGAGAATCAGATTTTAAACTAATAGGTTACTCAGATGCAGATTTTGCAGGTTGCAAAATTGACAGGAAAAGCACAAGTGGAAGCTGCCAATTTCTTGGAGGCAGATTGGTTTCTTGGTTCAGCAAGAAATAAAAGTCAATTTCCACATCAACTGCAGAAGCAGAGTATATTGCTGTAGGAAGCTGTTGTGCACATATTCTTTGGATGAAGAATCAGTTACTGGATTATGGGTTAACATATTTCAAAATCCCTATTTACTGTGATAATCAAAGTGCTATTGCTATGACAGGTAATCCAGTTCAACACTCTATGACAAAGCACATCAGCATCAGGTACCACTTCATAAGGGAACATGTGGATGAAGGTACAGTGGAATTGCACTTTGTTCCAACAGATCAACAACTAGCAGATATCTTCACAAAACCACTATGTGAAGCCACTTTTACAAGATTGGTAAATGAACTTGGAATGGTTTCAGGTTCTTTTTCTAAATCTGTCTAGTTTTGTTCTGATGCATCAGACTTTATGATCAGTATTTACAGAATGTAATCTCTTTGTTTATTCTGTGATTAATTGAAATACGCGTTTAAGTACTGATTGTTGTCTGATATATGTTTTTAAACTCTTATAAGTGATATGTCTGTTCAAGTAACTATTCAATCCTATGAGGATAACTGTGCTAGATACTGACCTAGTAGTCTTCAATAAACAAATAATTCCATGTAAGAAGTAATTATTTCAGTGTAAATCTTATGACACTAGCAAATTCTGATAATTGAGCTTAGTTGAGTTTACTTTGTTTATCTTATTACTAAGTCACAAATTAGAATAATGTTACTCATCTGTTAAGTTCTAATACTAGTAAAACTGCTGAATGTACTAAGTGCTGATAAACCTCACTTATCAAAAGAAAAAGCAAAAAGATAAAAGAATAAAATCAGGTACTCCTTTGAGATCTAGAGTAAAAATGTGGAAGGGACGACCCAAGTGCATTGCTAGTATTAAGTAAATATGCATTAGAAAAGCAAAATATTTTCTTGGTGACTTTTCACACTCTATGATTACTGGAGAAATACTCTGATAATAGCAAAAATTCTGATAAGCAGTCGTGACTCACTTACACTGAGAAGCTACTATACAATAGAATTTCAAAAGATGCATAAAATTAGCACAAAACAGTTGAGGTGGACTCAAGCATGAACTCATTCATCAGTAGGTTTCAGGACAATGACAACTCTTTAGCAAAATTTTAGTTATGCCTTATTTCTAAGATGTACTGAAGTGAATCAGACTTTACTCTTTGTCTATTATTTAGCTTAATGCACACACTAATCACTCCATCTGAATGATGAAAATTTCCGTGGAGGTCTATGTTATTTTAGATAAACAGTCATTGTGTCATTCTGCACAAACTCTGAGGACAAGCTCTGGTTGCATATTCTGATGATTAAGTTCTGAAGAGTATAACTCAGAACTTGTATGAGGACTTACTAAGATAGGCATTCCTTTTTCGAGTTAAGAAATTTTGTACTGATGACTGTTAAGTTCTGATATAAGTCTAAGTTCTGATATTACAGTCTAATGTTTCACTTGACTTATCTGTGAATAAAATTTGATAACAGTCTCAGTTAATACTTGAATATGTTAAAGTGGAAGATTAATAGTCACTATGATTAGGATTAATGGTATTCGTACTTGAACAGTCCACTGTTACTTGTTTCTTGTGCGCTTTAAACCATGTTTCCTCTTTCCAATGAATGTTATTCTTTTTCAAAGTCTAGGGAGACGAGGTAGAATTAATTCTACCTGTCAGCATTAAATAGTTTTACGTCTCCTGGCATTTTCTTGCCTATATAAGCAGCCACTTCACATCAGCCTTCCCATCAAATTCTTTCTCACACACTTACCTTCATACTTTTTCTTTCAAAAACACAATGGTCAGATTCAACATGTTTTTGAACTACCAAAACTTCAATATGGAGCTAAGCTGTGCCGAATGGCAGCAGGAATGGCATGTCACAGCCATTCCTGAGGAGATATGGGACTCTGTCCCACAGGAGGTACTGACCCACCTCCTGTTCTTCTATATGGATTACCATCGCCATCTGGAGCGATTGGAGGAGGAAAGACTGGCAGCTCTCCGCCAGCAAGAGCGAATCATCAGACTCGCCATTCTGTTTGTCGAGAGTAGGAAGAAGAAGAAATGATTTAATCTTGTCTTCTTCCTGTTTTTCTTCATCATCAGCTTTGTCAGGCTTCTTAGGTAGGACTAAAACTGTTGATGTTAGGTTTAGTAGCTTAGGGAAATCTTGTATAAGTACTGATGTAATTTCCATTTCATAAATGTATTCTCTTGATATATTAATGAAATTTGTTTTTGCTTCAAGATTTTGTCTCTAAGATATTTGGTAATACATTGATAAATCCTGATTGATATTCTGATGACCATATAAATTCTGTTTTAATTTAAGTTCTGATTTTTTTTATCAGCACTTACTCATCTAATTTATTTTGGTCATTTTTACCTGATTTACTTTCAAAATATTAATGATGCAGTGAAAAATAATTAACTCAGTGGGAACGGTTTCAATTTTGTATTAAAACTGTTTCACCTTGATTAATGGAATATCTGGGTAAGTGGAACGGTTTTTCCTTGAAAACAGGCAACTGGGTAAGTAATGATTCCTGTTTTCTCGAGCCCAGTACCTATCCGTTATTACTGCATGTCTGACAGGTGTCCAACGGTAACATTTTTGTTCAGAGTATAAGTACAACAGAGACAGGATTTCTTTAATCCTTTATTTTCTTCATATTTTTTCTCTTTACTTACTTTTACTCTCTTTCTTCTCACGTTGGTTTTTCATACAGACATTTATCAAACACCTAACAGGCACTTTTGAATCTCAAATTTTCACATGGCACCTAAGGATTTAATCATTGATGGAGCTAAGTTTGTTCCAAACAACTATGCTGCAATTCTTGATCATGCTGAAGCTCCATCTGAATTGCATTTTGTGCAAGATCTTCTTGCACACTATGAGATTGGGTATGCATTAACTCAGCCTGAAGTCTTTTCGAGTCAACAAGTTCTGACGTTTTGGTGGACTGGGCACTTTGATGATGGTGGTAAACATGGCACTTCCAGTATTGTTTTTGAAGTGGGTGATTCATCTTATGCAGTCACTCCTGGTACAATACGCAAAGCTCTACATCTCCCAGAAAATTATACTTTTTCAACTCCAGAGGAATCAGCACTTCAGGAGTTAATGGCTGATTTGGGATATGAAAAGAGTTTGGCAAAGCTTGGGCAGTTAAAAAGGGCTAATATCAGAAGAGAATGGAGTTTCTTCTTTGACTGCATCACCAAAGCTTTTGGGAACAAATGCTCGAATTTTGATGTTATCCCAATTCTGAGTCAGCACATAGGGTATGCTATTATCCATCAAACTCATTTTGATTTTGCAACTGGAATAATTGGTTTTATTGAGGATAGGATGACAGAGGATATAAATGTTGTCTATTTTGCTAGATTCTGTCAACTTATATATACTTTTTGTACTGATGAACCTCAATTAGTCAGTTCCTCAACCCCACCTTTTAGAGTTGCAAAACGATACTTTAATGATCTGGTAAATGCTGATACTAAGAAAATAGTGGTTCGACCATTACAGATTCCTCAGTCTGTAAAACAAATCCTAGTAAATGCTGATCTTGATACTTATAGATCTGTTTACTCTGATGTCCAACCAACCACATACACCCAAAAACCATCATCCTCAGCACCTACCACTCATAATACTCAACCTACCCTCAGGACTTATCTCAAATCCTATCTCTCTACTTCACAGACTGTTCAACCCTCATCCTCCAAGCCAAAGAGGACAAAAACTATTCCTCAAACACCTCAAAAGAGGAGGAGGACTGTACTGAGAGATGAATCTGATACTGAGGAACAGGTTCCTTCTTCAGAACCTGTTGTAGGTGAAGCTGAGAAAGTGACTTCTCAGAAGGATTCTGGAATTGGGGGATCTAGGCTTCTCAAACGGCTTAGAAGAATGACAGTTCCTGAAACTCCCAAGGAATCCAAATCAACAAAGAGATACAAGAAACAGAGGGCAAAAAGGCTAGTTTCAGATGATGAAGAGGAAGCAGCTAAAGAAGGGGATCAGGAATCTCTGATCTCACAAGACAAGGAATTTGCTCCAGTCACTTCTTCTCCATCAACTCCATCTCAGGAAGCTGTTTCTGAAAAGGCTAACACACCTTCTGTGTCTTCTGTTGATCCAGGCACGAGTGCTGATATTGATCTTCAAAACTTGGTTGTGCCTGCAGTACTTCTCTTAGAAGCTCCAACAGCATATATTCCTTCCACAACACCTGTTACTGATGCTATTCAAACTCCAGAGTTATCAACAACACCTTCTCTACATCAAGATGCTGATGATCAGAATTTAGGTGAGCATCAGGATATGGCTGTTGATCAGGACTTAGAACAAGATCAGCAATTAGAGGATGCTGAAGCCTCCATTGCTACTCACACTGTTGTCTTATCAGAAGATACTGATTCTTTAAGTTCTGATGCTGCAAATGCCGGAGATACTGGTGATGTTGCTCCAAATGTAGATGCTGATGAAGCAGGTCCTTCAGGACTTACTCCTCAACAGACTCTTCCTAAGTCTGAACTGGTTAAGAAGTTTGTTACCGGAGAAGCACCAGTACCTTGGAGTGAAACTCCTGCAGGTCAGGAGTGGACTAAGGAATGGAACTCAGTTTCATGTGTTCCAACTGACAAGCATCTTGCTGAGCACTTGACTAAAGCTGATGAAATGTTAAATTCTGATGATTTCAAAACTCAGCTTAGAGTCACTGCATTGAGTACTAAACATTTACAAGGTCTTCATTCAACTACTCATGCAGAGCTACACAAGATTCAGGAGAACTTTATCAAACAGGAACAAGTTTGGAAAATTGATAAGAAAAAGTTCTTCCAACCTACCATTGACAAGATTGCTTATATTGAGAAGACTCAAGATCATCAACAAGCTCAGATTGATGAAATTCTAAAAAATCAAGCTTCTCAGCAATCACAACTAACTGAAATCCAATCCTCAGTGGAATTGCTTATCTCTCTTTTACTACCTGCTGATGCCAAAAAGGGGGAGAAAGTAATTAAGTCCAAATGCAAGACTGACAAGACACTGACAGGAAAGGATAATGAAAAAGATGATCAAGGAAGCTCTGGAATGGGTAGAGGTCATAGTCAAGGTAGAGGATTCACATCAAGACAAGCTAGTCACAGGACAAGTTCTGATACTGGGAAAAGAATAAGTTCTGCTGCTGGTAAAAGGATAAGTTCTGATGAACTTTTAGATCTTGATGAGGAAATGTCAAGACAGTTATTTCTTCAGGAAAATCCAGGAATGGACTTGGAAAGTTTAAAGGAAGAAGAAGCTAGACTTAAATCAGAGAAAGTCACATCTAAATCTGAAGCTTCTGGTAAAAAGCCACTTCCAAAACTTAAAGGCATTGTGATCAAAGAAAGGACACATACTGAAGCAACATTGGCTAGATCACAACCACAGATAGATCCAAGATCCAAGGGTAAAGAAAAGGTTGGTGAACCTATCAAGGTTTATGTACCTCTTGAGGATGAAGAAATTACTGATGAAAAGGATGATCTTGCTCTGACTTCAAGAAAAGTTCTTAAAACAACCTCTGACATGGCTCAAGTTGTTCAGAGTCAAGAAATTGTAAGTTCTGATATTCAGAAGAAGCAAGTAACCTCTGACATAGCTCAAGTTAACTTGATATCAGAAGATAGATCAAAGACACTCCTACCAGGATTCACTAAAGCAAAACAGACTCAACCTTTGAAGACTACTGCAAGTGGTTTTGAAGCTAGAGTAGTTACTGGAAAGGAAGCAAGAGATAAAACTGGATTGGGAAGTGCTGATGAAAGAAGAGTACACAACACTACCAATGATCCAACTTCCTTGAGTGTACCAGGTATTGGAGCAACTCCTGAGAGATTGAATCAACTGGAATCTGTACAGATGGTTTACCATACCTACTTGAAAGAATACATCATGTTGTATTTCATGACGGATGGTAGGGTTTATCATATAAGACAAAATGTCATTCCATTGAAGTATTTTGAAGAATTGGAGCATGTACTTTTCTTACTTCAAGTGGATGACAGAATAACAGGGACTGCTGCAAACTACTTAAAAGAACAGATTCAGAGACAGAAAAGGCTTTATTTTGTTAAGTCTGACAGCACATATGTTCCAAAGTACAGAGATCACAATGGTGATATTGTTGATATGAAGCCAAATACTGCACAGATCAGAACATATCTTGGTATTAAGGGACTTGAATTCAATCCGGAGTCTGACAAAGCCTATGTCATAAGACTAGATCAGGAGTTGAGAAAAGCAAAGATCAATGATCTCAGAGCTGCAATCTTTCAAACTGGTGACGATACTGCAGAGCTTAAAGATGCCAAAAGGAGAATGATTGATGAACTCAGATATGCTGAGAAATGTTTGGTGAAGAACTATCTCAGAACAACTCCTGACATCAGAGAGATCAGATGATGAAGCCAAGTCAAAGATCTACAACTGCTTAAATTCTGATATTTGTACAGACTGAAGTTGTTATCAGAAGTTGAATATTGGTAAAGCTTTAAGGAGTGTAAGTTGTAGTTATCTAGTCTAATTCTCATGCATTTGTACTTAATGTTTTTGACATCATCAAATATCTGTTAAACTTGTATATTATGCTAATTTACAAGTTGGGGGAGATTGTTAGATATATTTGATAATGTCATGGCTAATATAATTTATGTTTAGATTTCAGATCTTACTTAACAGGACAAATCAGTACTTAACTGTTGATCAGTACTTATACTGAAAGTCAGGACTTAAGGATATCAGTACTTATATTATCAGGAGATAATCATCAGAAGTTAGATATCAGAACTTAAGTACTGAAGGATGATCAGAGAAGGACAGTAGCTGATTAAAGGAAAAAAGATCGAGATAAACATAAGAAGAGATATGCATGAAGAAGGAATTCCGTGAAGAATGGAATACTTGGAAGAAAAGATATCTGATTGATATATTTTAGGAAGCAGAATTATATTCCATATCAATTAGCGATTATCTTGTAACTGTGTAGTATATAAACACAGACATAGGGTTTACACTATAAGTGTATCATATAGTCGAGAAGTTTATTCATTGTAACCCTAGCAGCTCTCGTGATATTTGTTCATCACTGAGAGGTAACAGTTCCATACTGTAACAGAGTTTATTGTTTCAATAAAGTTTGTTTTCTGTTACTTAATATATTAAAGTTTGATTTGATTGCATTATACACTGTATTCACCCCCTCTACAATGTGTGTGTGACCTAACATTCTTCTTTGCAATAGACATGACATTCACTGGACCAAATAGATCAACATGTAGTAGATGATAAGGCTCAAGAATTGATGATTCAGTCTTGCTCTTGAATGAAGATTTTCTTTGTTTGGCCTTCTGACATGAATCACAAAGACCATCAGGAGCAAATACTGACTTTGGCAATCCTCTCACAAGATCTTTCTTGACCAGTTCATTTATATTGTTGAAATTTAAATGAGAGAGTTTCTTGTGCCAATTCCAGCTTTCTTCAATTGATGCTCTACTCATCAGACAGATTGCAGAACCATCAGTACTTGTTGAAAGCTTAGCTTCATAAATGTTACCACGCCTGTATCCTTTCAGAACAACTTTGCCTTTAGATTTACTCACAATTTCACAGTGTTCTTCAAAGAAATCAACATGATAACCTCTGTCACAGATTTGACTTATACTCAGCAGATTCTGTTTAAGTCCTGAGACCAGAGCTACTTCTTTAA